>NW_023270374.1:30313252-30335748 GCF_011800145.1 Mirounga leonina | reverse complement strand
GATAGATAGATAGATAGATAGATAGATAGATAGATAGATAGATAGATGAAGAGAGGGAGAGATCTCCTATTGGTTCTGTTTCTCTGGAGAACCCCAATAATCCAGATTTATACATGTATTGTGTATATATATGTATGGACACACACATATGTATATGTGCATATAAATGTATATCTCATAAACACATGCACACACACCATAATACTGTAACTTTACACCTAATTTCAGTGAGTCCATCAATCCCCTGAGGGTCAGTAGGAACCCAAGACAGGTACCTCTGTTTCTTCATAGCCCAATATCGCTGGCTTTTTACCCAGTTGCTCCAATGGCACTGTGGTGGAGTAAGCACTGGACTTAGAGGCAAATCCCAAGACTTCTATTGCCTGGTTGGTGGTATTACAGGTGTCACGTACCTCCTAGGTTTCCATTTGCTCACCGGTTAAATCGATGCCCTCATACTTGTTTCACAGACCAGTGGCCAGCTTACTTACTTCCTTTTTTGGCCTTTCCTCTCCATCCCCGCTTTCCTTACTCAGCAAGTATTTGCAGCTGGCCCCAGCTTCATCCTCCTCTGCCCAGTCCTTTTCGCTGCCACAGATGTCAGTGGCCTCAGACCTGCCCAGGAAACCACCTCTGGCGCTACTTCAAGGGAAGACGAGGCAGGGTTTGAAGTCACGCCACCACTTCAAGCTCCACATGCTAGTTATGGACTAAAAAGGGATGAGGCTGAGTAAAAATAAGTTGTAATTCTGTGCCCTAGCTTGGAGGGAGTGGGTGGTTGCTAAAGGATTTTCTACACCTTTCCTTTTGTAGTTCAAAGAATTGATTAGGATAAGATGTTGACCTCATCGTATAACTGAATAACTGCAGGCCAGAGTCTAGCCAAACCCCTTACAAACTGTGTGATCTTGGGCAGGTTACTTAACCTTGTCACATCTCAGCTTTCTCAAAGTGGAGATAATAGTGGTATTTATCACAGAGGGTTATTTAGAGGAAAAATTGAGATAATGCATTAAAAGTCCTTGGCACAGCTCTCCAAGCTTCGAGCGCAGGTTGGCAGGACCAGCTGCAGCAGCTGCGTGCGGCTTGGCCTATGGGGCCAGCTGGTGGCGGCGGCCTAGGGAGACTCAGTGGCTGGTGGGCAGGTGCACTGATGCTGAAGTACTATGAGCTTTCAGAACTTCTGGAGAAAGTACAAAGTTCTGATTGTTATGGTACCTTTAGTTGGGTTCATACATTTGGAATGGCATAGCATCAGGAGCAGCCCTGTTTTCCAAAGGCTTAATAAGGACAATGTTTCTGCACCAGATAGTCCAGCACTTGAATGTCCTGAGAAGAAGCACATCAAAGGGAAATAGCAGGCTTGGAATCTTCAGAAAGAAGCATCTTTGAATTGAGCTTGATATTGAAAGAAGAGATGAAAAACACCAGCTGGATTAGAAAGAACTATCTTCTTGTAGCTGGGGTGTCTTTCATAGGTGTCCATCTTGGAACATATTTTATACAGAGGGCTGCAAAACAGTCTGTAAAATCTCAACCTAGAGGCAAACAACAGAGTACTGAAGAATGAAGTAAAAATAAATATTTGGAATTACTAATAAAAAAAAAGTCCTTGGCACGGTCTAGCACAGTGTTTCTCAAACTTTAGCACACATCAGATTCATCAGTAGGGTTGTTAAAACACAGATTCCTGGGTCTGACTCTCAGAGTTTCTGACTTATTAGGTTTAAGATGGGCTCTGAGGTTTTGCATGTCTGACAGGTTCCCAGGCAATGTTTATGCTGTTGATTTGGGACCACACTTTGAGAACCACTGGTCTTTCACAGCTTCATCCATTGTGATGAGGATGATGATGGCGGTGGTGATGATGGTGATGGTGATGATGATGATGATGATGATGATGATGGTGATGGTATTGGTGATGATGATGATGATGATGATGATGGTGGTGGTGGTGATGATGGTGTTGGTGATGGTGATGATGGTGAGTGGTGGTGATGATGATGATCATGATGATGGTGGTGGTGATGATGGTGATGGTGTTGGTGATGATGGTGATGGTGTTGGTGATGATGGTGATGGTGGTGGTAATGATGATGATGCTGCTGCTGATGGTGGTGGTGATTATGGTGATAATGATGGTGATGATGGTCGTGGTGGTGATGATGATGATGGTGGTGGTGATGATGGTGATGCTGATGATGGCGATGATGGTGATGATGGCTATAAGGGACTCTAATTTTATGTAAATAGTAAAGTAAAACATAAATGTGTTTTGTATAACTTATGAAAATATCCTAGTATGCCCCATACTAGTTGGGAGCCATTGATGAAACCTATTGCAGTTCAAATATTTTAGACTTTACATTTGGTACAAAGTTCTTAGGATATGAAGCATGTGTAAGTGGATCTGGCAGAATCCCTATGGACAATCGGTGGAGAGATGAGATTTCTGCTGTGAGGGGAACAGAACTGGGCAGCAAGGAAGGAGAACCTGGCCTTTGGGTGTAAGGGATTTCCTTTGTAAGATGTTAGAATTGAATTCAATGATCTCCAAGATCCAGCCCAGTTCTGCCAAGCTGAAAGTCTATCAATAATTATAATCTAAAGCAGACTGAGAACACAGTGGTCCCACCCCCAGGAAGCTATTTGTTGTGCAGAGCCCTTGGCCCAGGCCCAGGAAGACTTAGCAGAGAAGGTTTCCTTCCATCCAAGACCAGCATCACTCAACAGTGGAATCTTCTATGGGGCCTGTAGAAGCTGGCTGTTTGTTGGAGTTCCCTGCCCTGAAAGTCTGTGAAAGGAGGCAGCCAGCCCCTCTTGCCTACCTTTCTGAGATTGTGATGGTGAACTTGAGTTCAATAGATTGCTTTTAGGAAATGACTTTATAAGCCTCACTTCTAGATTGGTGGAAAGAGAAAGGCCTGGTGTCATGTTCCTCCATCCCCACTACCTTACGTGGGCTGCATCCTGGTGGCATATCTTCCCAGAGAAGCTCCAGTCCCCATGACTAGATCCTTCCAGGATACAAGAGGTCTCCATGTATCCTTGGGCTGGCAGGCAGTTCTGCTGTTTTCACTTTTTGATTGTCTGTTCTTGGGACATAAAAAACTGACTAGCCCTCCCAGCTCCAGCTCTTTGAAAGAGAAGTTATTTGTAATTCATTTGTGAGTACCTGGCATGAGACCCAGCGCACAATACTACTCAGAAAATATTTGTTGAATGAATGAATAAATGAATGGCCATTCTTCTGAGAAAGACAGGTGTCAAATTTCCCTACTTATTTCCTAAAAGCCTATAATAATATTTAACTTACACTGACCACTTACTCTATTCCTGGAACTATTCTAAGCACTTACAAGCATGACTTCATTTCACTCTCAAAATGGCCCTGAGAGGTTGAGTGCTGTTATCATCACCCCATTATATAGATGAGGAAACTGAGAGTCAAGATTACACAGTCAAAAAGTGGCAGAACAGATTTGAGCCCAGGCAGTCTGACTCTCTGGAAGAACACTGTGGATGGCTCTCTGGCTTCCATCCAAATACATGCAGGCATTCAAGCCAACAGTTGACCCCACTCTGGACAGACTCTGGTGTCCACTCTCATGACCTCTTGTCTGCTCCATGGTTGTGCATTCTGTCATCTCCTCCACCCACACAGAGAGACAGGCATGAAGAGAGGGAGGACAGGGCTATACAACTGAGGTCTCAGGAACAATGGAAGGAGAGGAGACAGTGACAACCCTTCTGTCTATCGCTCTTTCTCATCCTGCAGAGAGCCATCATCAAACATCCTTATGGAGGCCCCCTTCGCAGCAAGATTCTGCCTTCACTTATCTTCCTTGCAGAGCAGCCTCCAGGGAAAAGGCAGCTCAATTTCCACATTATTTAATAGCTCTCTGGCAACTCCTACCAAGTCTCAGTAGACTCATTGGTCAAATGAGGAGAAGGAACTAACCCATTCGGATAGGCCTGGAAAGGCATCACCCCAGCCAGATATACAAGGTCACAGATATACAGGCTCATGTTTTTAACAGAAATACAATCCTTTCCTTTATTGAACAACACTTGCTTGGCAATATCTCTTTATTATAGGTCAGTTGAATACTTAAAATAATGAAACAAGTCCAGTTCCCAACATACTCATTAATAATAATAAGTCTGAAACCAGCAGGAAAAAAAAAAATCTCAGATCCAGTAGGCTTTTTTTTTTTTTGTAATTTGTGGTCTCCAAATGCTTAGGAAAGTTTGAATTCCATCTTTAGCAAGTAAAGCCCCTCTTGGGGCTGCTTTGATAAGCTTTTGCATATGGCTCCCACAGCACCAAGTCGGCTACTGCCATCCCAGGGCGGTTTTCACTGGCAATGTCCACTTACTTAAAGAGTTAACCACTGGGTCAGATGTAACAAAATGTGCTCGCCAAACAGCAAAGACCATTTCCTAGCAACCACCATTTCTCCTTTTGATTCAGAAGAGGCAGGAACTTTTGATGCTGCCCCTCTGGTTGTTTTCTGAAGTCTAAACCCCTAAATCCAACTTATCCACCTTGTTCCCACACCCAAGGACAGCCTTCCCCGGAGTCAGCCTGAGGTGAGAATCAAGATTCCCTGAGGGAATGCATACTTGGAGGCCCTCTCAATAGATACATAACCTCCCAATTAGTCACTGTATGCTAATCTGCCTTTCTCAAAGTTTGGATATTTGGGGCAATGGTTGTAACCAGTGTCTAGACAAAGAGTAAGAAAAATTTTCATGTTTTTCCCTTCCAGAGGAAGGCACATACAAAATGAAACCAGCTATCCCAAAGCCAAGGCATTATTTAGCTAACAATATCTAATTCCAAAAATATTCCAAATCCATTTTTTTTTAAATTCACTGCCCAGGTAACTATCAATTCAAAAAGGTTTTCTCCATAAAAAATGTCTGATGTATTTATTTCTCTAGTGAGTTAAATCAGTGGTTTTCAGCCCACACTGTGCATTACAATCACCTAAGAAGCTTTTAAAAAAAAAAAATGATTCCTAAACTCACCCATACAAATCTTATTCTAGGGCAGAGCTCCCACACTGGTCAAGATTCCCAACAGATTCTCATGTGCATCCAGGACTGTGAATCATTATCTAACTGATCCTAGCTTTGCTATATGGTGACCTACCACATTCACTACACCTGCAAAGAACAGATCTCCCCATCTATATAAATGGGCTATTACTTACTTGCTTCCAATGAGCATTAAAAACTGGACATCCAAACCTTAGTGCCTTCAGAATATCTTAGAGACACTAATGAGTTAGCCAATTTGTACCCCCAGATGATGCTGGGTGTCCTCCTGAATTAGCGCAGCTCTTTGCACCCCTCATGCATCATTAGCAGTGTCCTGACACAGGTCTTCAATTCTGACTCTCCCAGACCTAAGCCAGGAAGTGTTGAGTGTGTAATGAATAGGAAAACAAATGCTGTCCTCACCATTCAGTAAATTGAACATGTCTTTTCCACCCATTTTCGTCCTGAGCAAGAGGATGACCTGGAGATAAATTAAGTAGGTTGGGGCCAAATGAAGAAAGGCCTTGCGATGGATGCTCTGTTTCATTCTGAGGGCAAGGTGATAACATTGATGGGTTTTAATTGGGGCAGGGTGCGACATGATCAAAACTTCTTATTTTACAAAGATCATCAAGCTCTAGTGTAGAGACTGAAGAAGATGGGAAAGACAGCCGGAGCTGGGAGACAGATAGATGGTTACTGAAGCCACTTGAGCAAGAGATCAAGTATCCTGAAACAAGGAAGCTGCTGCCTTGGATAAGTTTCAGGGAGAAAACATTAAAGAAGTGAAACTGGTGGGATTTGGTGATGAATGCATTCGGGGCTGAGGAAGAAGAAAGAGAAGTCTCCAGCTTTCTGGCTCAATGGTAATGAGGTTCCTCAGTTTGGAGGACACAGGGAAAAAAGAGCAGGTGTCTCAACAAAACATATAAATTTGAAAGGGACATACTTCCACCCATAACAAGGGTTATGGAAATCATCTGGGGTGAGCTTTTCTGAAAGGAGAGAGTGTTTAACCATTTCCATGCTGCTGAGAGTTATCTAACGTAAAAATAATAGCATCTTGTAGGTCACAGCTCCTTTCCACCCAGCTCTGCCTCTTCATTGAGCTCATCTGTTTTCAAATCTTAAATTTCAATAAAACACCAGGTGAGGAACTTTTTCCCCAAGAACTAATCTAATTCCTGAGCTCCTGGGCTCACTAATATGCTCCCCCTCAACCAGGTCTTCTGATATGATCTTCACAACCACACAATTGTTGAGCCCCAACCATGGAGCAGGTTCTATTGAAAGGATGCAAGCACAGTCTACCCTATTTTCAAGAAGAGCTTTCCTGTTTACCCAAAAACCACAGGCCAATATACCAACAAAACTCCATGCTGCCCTCTTTTTTATCAGTATATTATATCTGGCACAAAGGCCTTCAGGAATGGCTGTTCCACTATTGATCATTGTTACACTCTGTCATCTTACAGAGAAATCCATCAGGAATAATGGAAAACTATTTGCAGCTTTTATTGACCATTCATTGGCCTTTGACTGTGAACAGGAACCAGCTATGGGTTAAGCCTCATAAACTCCATATAGACTTTCAGTAATTGAAGCTCATGCAAAACTTTCATTTTAATACCACAGTAAGATTGGCAGGCCTCCGGTAGACCTAAATGCAGTTCCGAGCTGTGTGAAACAGGGCTTGCCTCCTGCTCTCCATCATAAATGGCTGGAAGTTGCTTTCACATGACATGTTCCCCTGCCACAGTGAATAGAAATGTAATGTCACCCTACATACTAACTAACTAGTTTGTCATCATTGGTGGATATGTGTTGCCAATCCATGCATGTGCTCAGTATTTATGACAGGCCTACTATGTGCTGGCACTGTGCTAGACTCTGGGCACTTCCTGGGTTGGGAGGAAGTCAGACAAATAACAAACCAATAAAAATATAGTATGAGAAGTCCTTTTGCTAGGATCCACCCTGGTACTTCATTAGAGTGTCTTGGTGAATGCCGACACCACCCACCCAGTCATAAATCTGAAAGGCTTCTTGTTCTCTTTCTCCTCCATTTTCCCAGCATCCTACCCACTGCCAAATTTGATGAATTGCAGCTCCTAATATCTCTCAAAATCAGAATGTGTTTTCTAGATGCTCCTGCTTCAGTTCAGACAATATTCCAAATATATACATTTTATCAGTTTTGACTTCTGATATGATCTGGGAAGATTGTACATTAATATGTAAATTTATTATTTCCCTCATTCAACACAATGTTATTGAGCACCTACTATGTACTAGGCACAGAAGATGCAGTAGCAAAAAGGCATACATGATCTGTGACCACATTTTTACATACAAAGGACCATGATGCCACCATATCAATCAATTAAAATTTGAATTGGTGGTGGGAATGCAAACTGTGCAGCCACTCTGGAGAACAGTATGGAGGTTCCTCGAAATGTTAAAAATAGAGCTACCCTCCAACCCAGCAATTGCACTACTAGGTATTTATCCAAAGAATACAAACACAGTGATTCAAAGGGGCACATGAGCCCCAATGTTTATAGCAGCAATGTCCACAATAGCCAAAATATGGAAGGAGCCAGATGTCGATCAACAGATGAATGGATAAGGAAGATGTGGTATATGTATACAATGGAATATTACTCAGCCATCAAAAAGAATGAAATCTTGCCATTTGCAACAACATGGATGGAACTAGAGGGTATTATGCTAAGCAAAATAAGTCAGTCAGAGAAAGACAAATACCATATGATTTCACTCATGTGTGGAATTTAAGAAACAAAACAGATGAACATAGGGGAAGGGAAGGAAAAATAAAATAAGATAAAAACAGAGAGAGAAGCAAACCATAAGAGACTTTTAACTCTAGGAAATGAACTGAAGGGTGCTGGAGGGGAGGTGGGTGGGGAGATGGGGTAACTGGGTGATAGCCATTAAGGAGGACACTTGATGTAATGAGCACTGGGTATTATATGCAACTTATGCATCACTAAATTTTACCCCTGAGACTACTCATACACTCTATGTTAACTAAATTGAAATTAAATAAAAAAATTTTTAAAAATAAAATAAAAATTTTTAATTTTATTTTATTATGTTATGTTAGTCACCATACATCATTAGTTTTTGATGTAGTGATCCACAATTCAGTGTTTTCATATGACACCCAGTGCTCCATGCAGTACATGCCCTCCTTAATACGCATCACCGGGCTAACCCATTCCCCCAACCCCTCCCCTCTAAAACCCTCAGTTTGTTTCTGAGTCCATAGTCTCTCATGGTTCATCTCTCCCTCCGATTTCCCCCCTTCATTTTTCCCTTCCTTCCCCTCATGTCCTCCATTCTATTTCATATGTTCCACAAATAAGTGAAACCATATGATAATTGACTTTCTCTGCTTGACTTATTTCACTTAGCATAATCTCCTCCAGTCCCATTCACGTTGATATAAAAGTTGGGTATTCATCCTTTCTGATGGCTGAGTAATATTCCATTGTATTTATGGACCACATCTTCTTTATCCATTCATCTGCTGAAGGGCATCTTGGCCCTTTTCACAGTTTGGCTATTGCAAACATTGCTGCTATGAACACTGGGGTGCATATGGCCCTTCTTTTCACTACATCTGTGTCTTTAGGGTAAATACCCAGGAATGCAATTGCTGGGTCATAGGGTAGCTCTATTTTTAATTCTTTGAGGCACCTCCATACTGCTTTCCAAAGTGGCTGTACCAATTTGCATTCCCACCAACAGTGTAAGAGGGTTCCCCTTTCTCCACAACCTCTCCAACATTTGTTTCTTGCCTTGTCCATTTTTGCCATTCTAACTGGTATAAGGTGGTATCTCAATATGGTTTTAATTTGAATTTCCCTGATGGCTAATGATGATGAACATTGTTTCATGTGCCTGTTAGCCATTTGTATGTCTTCTTCAGAGAAGTGTCTGTTCATATCTTCTGCCCATTTTTTTGACTTGATTATTTGTTTTTTGGGTGTTGAGTTTGAGAAGTTCTTTATAGATCTTGGATACCAGCCCTTTATCTGTAGTGTCATTTGCAAATATCTTCTCCCATTCTGTGGGTTGCCTCTTTGTTTTGTTGACTGTTTCCTTTACTGTGCAGAAGCTTTTTATCTTGATGAAGTCCCAAAAGTTCATTTTTGTTTTTGTTTCACTAGCTTTTGGAGATGTATCTTGAAAGAATTTGCTATGGCCAATGTCAAAGAGGTTACTGCCTATGTTTTCCTCTAGGATTTTGATGGATTCCTGTCTCACATTGAGGTCTTTCATCCATTTTGAGTTTATCTTTGTATAGGGTGTTAGAGAATGGTCGAGTTTCATTCTTCTGCATGTGGCTGTCCAATTTTCCCAGCACCATTTATTGAAGAGACTGTCTTTTTTCCATTGCATATTTTTTCCTGCTCTGTCGAAGATTATTTGACCATAGAATTGAGGGTCCATATCTGGGCTCTCTATTCTGTTCCATTGGTCTATATGTCTGTTTTTATGCCAGTACCATGCTGTCTTGGTGATCACTGCTTTATAATATAGCTTGAAATCAGGCAACATGATGCCCCCAGCTTTGTTTTTCTTTTTCAACATTTCCTTGGTGATTCAGGGTCTTTTCTGATTCCATACAAACTTTAGGATTGTTTGTTCCAGCACTTTGAAAAGTGTCATTGGAATTTTGATCCGGATGGCATTGAAGGTATAGATTGCTCTGGGTAGCATAGACATTTTAACAATGTTTATTCTTCCAATCCATGAGCATGGAATATTTTTCCATCTTTTTGTGTCTTCTTAAATTTCTTTCATGAGTATAAATACTTTACCTCTTTGGTTAAGTTTATTCCATGGTATCTCATGGTTTTGGGTGCTATTGTAAATGGCATTGTTTCTCTAATTTCTCTTTCTACAGTTGCATTGTTAGTGTTTAAGAAAGCAACTGATTTCTGTGCATTGATTTTTATCCTGCCACATTACTGAATTGCTGTATGAGTTTTAGTAATTTGGGGGTGGAGTCTTATGGGTTTTCCACATAAAGTATCATGTCATCTGCGAAAAGAGAGAGTTTGACTTCTTCTTTGCCAATTTGAATACCTTTTCTTTCTTTTTGTTGTCTGATTGCTGTTGCTAGGACTTCTAGTACTGTGTTGAACAATAGTGGCGAGAGTGGGCATCCTTGACGTGTTCCTGATCTTAAGGGAAAGGCTCTCAGCTTTTCCCCATTGAGGATGATATTCACTGTGGGTTTTTCATAGATGGATTTTATGAGCTTGAGTAATGTTCCCTCTATCCCTATACTCTGAAGAGTTTTAATCAGGAAAGGATGCTGTATTTTGTCAAATGCTTTTTCTGCATCAATTGAGAGGACCATATGGTTCTTCTCTCTCCTCTTATTAATGTGTTCTATCACATTGTTTGATTTGTGAATGTTGAACCACCCTTGCATCCCAGGGTTAAATCCCACTTGGTCGTGGTGGATGATCCTTTTAATGTATTGTTGGATCCTATTAGCTAGGATTTTGTTGAGGATTTTGGAATACATATTCATCAGGGATATCGGTCTGAAATTCTCCTTTTTGGTGGGGTCTTTGCCTGGTTTGGGGATTAAGGTAATGCTGGCCTCATAGAATGAGTCTGGAAGCTTTCCTTCTGTTTCTGTTTTTTGAAACAGGTTCAGGAAAATAGGTATTATTTCTTCTTTGAATGTTTGGTAGAATTCCCCCAGGGAATCCATCAGGCTCTGAACTCTTGTTTTTTGGGAGGCTTTTGATCACTGCTTCAATCTCGTTACTGGTTATTGGCCTATTCAGGTTGTCAATTTCTTCCTGTTTCAGTCTTCGCAGTTTATAGGTTTCCAGGAAGGCATCCATTTCATCCAGATTGCTCAGTTTATTGGCATATGGTTGTTGATAATAATTTCTAATAATTGTTTCTATTTCCTTGGTATTAGTTGTGATCTCTCCCCTTTCATTCATAATTTTATTAATTTGGGTCCTTTCTCTTTTCTTCTGGATTTGGAAAGCTAATTTAACTGAATTAGCTTCACATGCTGCTGAACATACAACCCCAAGCTTCCCAGCTGATGCTGCTGCACACTCCTTAAATTGTCAGAATGGCTCTAGTTGTTCTCTCTTCTCATTCTTTATGTTCCTTCCCCACTTGGATATATACTCTTTAATATCACTTCTTCTGCTAACTGACTCCAGCTTTGAGGATCCAAAGAATTAATGCCAAAATCTGAAGGGCAAAGCTCTGGTTGGCCTGGTTCATGAAGTGGTCACTGTGACTTTCCCAGTGACAAATGCAACACATGATAGAAATAGGATGCCACCTAAATCCAGGACTCACACCAATCACTGAAAAAAAATATAAGACATGTCACTAGATAAAGGACGGCAAGCACCTGCTTGTTTACATCCATTCCTGTCCCCATGCCAGACATAACTAGTTGATCACAGATCTCTTTTCTTGCTGACCCTAGGTGTCTCTTTAGGTTCTTAACACAGTCTGCCAACAGCCACTGCCAGTCAGTCAGGCTTGGGACCTGAGATAAAATCTGTCATCTCGGCATTAACCCAGTGATCAGAGAATAGGAAACTTCATAAAACAGAAGCGAAAGACAAAGGCAGAGCTGTACAAAAAAGAGGGAAGCCAGGGAAAATGGAAACTACAGCTTCCTGGTCTTTACCATTTGCAATCTCAGGAGTGTTTCCTACCTACCCTGAACTTCACAAAATCACCAAAGGATGATTCTTCTTGCCCTGCTTGAGAAACAGGCTCAGCCTGAACAAATCTTTCTGCCCAGGGGAGGGTGGGGTCCTCTACTGACCAGCCTGGGGCAAAGGAGCATGGTCCTTGATTTAAAACCCACTAGAATCCCCATGAAATAGGGGCACTGCCCAGTAAAAAAGAGACATGGGTAGATCAGATTGGTGCCCACTACCAAGGCACAAAAGGAATGTGAAGAAGGCGGGAGAGGGAAGCCCTCACCTGATTGGGGTCCTTAGAAAAGGCTTCATGGACGCTGGGACACCTGAGCTCAGGGTAGATAAAAAGGTGCCACTTCCCATTTCTGAGATGGGAGGGAGTGTAAGTGGCTGACACAGACTAAGTGATGTACATGAAGAGACAGAACCATCTTCGATTCCCCACATGCACAGACTCTGTCCTGTCCATCTGTAATCTAATCAGCTGCCTAGGACTGAGCTAGCTATGTTGGCTGCAGTAATCACATGTGAGCAATTTTACTAAAGATCACACTCAGTTAATTTGTATGATTAGGGAATTAGCAATTGCCTTCTCTGATCTCAAAGATTATTCAAAACACAAAATATCCTCAGAATGAAATTGGAATAAAAGGGTCATGCTTTTAGGTATAAATTAAAGTTCAGCTGAATATTGCCTGTAATCATGCAGTGTAGAGATTTATAGTAATAGGTCATTTCCTCCAGGGTTCACTACCTTCTGTGCTTAAGGTCGGTCTCTCTCTCTCTCTCTCTCTTTCACACACACACACACACACACACACTTTGCCCTTTGAACTGGAACAGTGATCTGTTCCCTGTGATTAAATTAGTGTAAGTAATAAGATATCATAGATTTGATTGATTTCCCTGGCAATGGTTATTAACCAGCCCAATTCAGAGCCAAGCAGGACCATTATTCTAAACATTGATTTCTGAACAGGCATGCAGGGGAAGGAAATTCTCGGCTACAGAGATATTCCATAAGGAATTATCAGATAGGATGATATATAGTGAGGATTCTCAGACAAGGCAATGAACCCCCTGGAATCCTCAAATACCATGATATACAGATGTCAGAGCCCATAGGGAGACTCAGCAATGCTGTGAATATACCTTAGCAATGTTCGCAAGGAATATTTCTTAGATGCACCATAAGATATAAGAGCTGAGAACTGTATTGTACGCCAATCACTGTATTTAATCCAACAAATATATGCTTAGTAATTTCCCTGAACCGTATTCACTGGAGGTTCAGGAGGCAAGAAGGAAACATGGCCTCTACCTTTGAGGACCCCGCAGTCAATATGTTGTGTTGTTCCTTAAGGAAGCCTAGAAATGCCCTCCACTCAAAAAGGATGGATGCTTAGAATGTGGCTAGTGTCTCAGAAGGTTCTCCTTTACAGATAGGTTTCTATATTTCAGCAGAGTCCTACATCCAATGAAAGACGTTCACAGAAACGTGGGACATCTCTTCAACAACATACAAGGTGCTCAGGGCTGTAAAGCATAGCATGAATCTCTCTGAGTTCCAAAGAAAAATAAATCCGTTAAATAAATGGAAATTCTTTTTTCCTTTCTCCAAATCCCCATGGCTTCTTCCCACCAAGCAGGAGGGAAGGGAATTAGGAAACACCTCAGTGTGGCTCTCTTCAAGGGTGTCCATTCCATATTCGACAGCCAGAGAAAAGCAGAATACTTCAATCCAAATTCATATATTGAAATGTGTTTGAATTTTATACATATCTTTACCTCCTGTGCTAAGGACAAAAAGCTCACAGAGAGTAGTATTTGCAACAACAGGCTCTGGACTCAGAATTTCTGGGTTTGAATCCTGTCTCTGACACTTTCTAGGACAGATTAGTCCTAGAGAACATCAGTTCTCAGTTTCCCTCAGTTAAATGGCAACCTATTCACCACAGAGTTTTGCTGTGTGAGAGAGGGAGATGGTATATGCATGTGAAGTGCTTACTCCAGTGTCTGGCACACAGTGATGCTCAAAAACTCATACAAAGTTGGTCTTGACCATTTGTCCTAAAGACGAAAAGATATGAAATGACCTATAACCTTACAAGGTGATAAATGAATCATGGCTTTCTTCCTTCCTCTCCTGTTCCTTCTGACTCCAGAGGGACAACCAGGACCAGTGGGAGAATATGCAGTGTCAGGAAGCACATTCTAAGCCTCGGAGCTATGCTACTTCATGGTGGGCCGCACTGGGAGGTAATTTGTTCTCTGTCCCTAGAAGTGTTCAAGTAAAAGGTGAGGACCCACTGCAGTTTTAAGGATTTCTGTCCTGTGTTTAAGAGTGAATTGGATCATATGACTGCTGAGGGCTCTCCTAATTTATTTGACTCTGATCCCATGACATAGGATAGAAATGTTTTTGCTCTGACCACTATGGAATAATGTTGAAGGAAGGAAAAGAACAGAAGTGAGACTAAGGGAGAACTATGGTCCTATCTGCTCCACCTCTGACCCCCAGACAGCTGGTGAAAAGCAGGCATTCAGTGACTCTTCAGCTGAAAGTAGAGTAAGTGTAAATAGAATTAGTAGATATTGATGTTTTGGGTTTTTCAGAATGCAAAGATTTTGAGTTTCCTGAACACGAAATCCACAGACATCTTTTCTGTTCATAGGAGCCGCACATACCCCCACCCCCACCTCATGCTTCAGAATTGTAAATGAGATAGATTTTGAGTTTCCTGAACACAAAATCCACAGACATCTTCTCTAGACCTGTTCCTTTTCTGTTCATAGGAGCCGCACATACCCCCACCCCCCCCTCATGCTTCAGAATTGTAAATGAGATGCATTACAGTTTTAAAAGTGTGTGTGTGTGTGTGAAGGTTGGTGTGCCTATGGGACTTTTCCAAGCCCCATATTTGTCTGAATGCCATTGATTTTTTGCCTAATTGTTATTCACTATGCTAATTTCCCCCACAAATCTCACATTCTATTGATCAAAAAGTAATAAACTCTCCAACAAACAAAACAAGCATTATTGCAATGTTGGGAAAACATCAGTTAATATCAATACCATATTTACAATTATCTTTAACCCAAATTTTACCCGTGATACAGTGCCTAAGCAGCTTCAGAAACCAAAGGCTAAATGTGAAAAATCCTGTTTGCTTTTTCCTGACAGAGCCAGGGGAGGCAAATGCAACCAAAGAAACACCTCAAGATGCCCAGTAAGGAGTTGATGGCTAGGAAAAAAAAAAAAAAAATGTCATTATCCCAGCAGAGAAACCTATCACCTGCTCTGATTTTCCCCTTCCTGTTTCTTCAGTTTAAGGCATTTTGTTCATCATTGGGGAAAGTACAAAGGTAGGCTAAGTCATCTTTGACCATGTTCAAAAATCAACGTTTCCTAGAAGAGAAAAAAAAAATGTAATTATTTAGTAGGAGCTTACAGCATTATTGATTTGGCTTGCTCATTGCAAGTCAGCTGGCCACCATTGTGGGTGTCTTTGTTTTCTTGGCTCAATATTTTTCCTCTGGGATGCCAACAACACCTTCCTTCTTGTGGACAACTGCTGCTTCCTACATTCCAACCACTGGTTGCAGGACACCTGCCAGTCATAGCACGCCACCTTCGTGGCCGTATCTCTTTAGTCGGGGGTGGGCATCTAACCGAAGCCCATCCAATCAGCATTGTCCTTGAGGTGTTTCAAACTGAAACTGGGAATAATGCAGATATAAGCTGGGAGGCATGGGGGCCACCAACGACTGTGATTCCAGCCAAATGGAGGAGGCCAATCTGAAAGGATACAAATGGACTGGCTGAAAGAAGCATAAAAGAGAGAGGAAGAAATGGGGTCCTGGTAACATTCAAGATGCCCATTCCAACGGGTCCGCGGTCTAGCGGTACATTCACTTTCTTAGGCTGATAAATCTTATTATAGTTTAAATTGGGTTTCTGTCACCACCAAACATGGTACTAACGGCACACTTATACAAGTTGAATGTGAGCGTATCACAAGCTGAAGGACAGATGATGCAACAGGGCTCAGAAAGAGGGCCCACTACAGGAGGTTACTTCTGGGATATGCGTATCAGAGGTTAGGAAGAAGGGACAACAAGTAGGATCTGGGTGCTGGACCTCCCCCCAAAACACATGTCCCCTTGGTCCTTTTGAAATTGCAACTTCTTTTTTCAGATGAGGATGTGAGAAAGGAGGTCGGAAGCTTAAGAGCTAGACTGAGCCTGACTCTAGTATAGATTTTTCTACATTATCCACCAATCCCTGGAGCAGTTGAAGAAAAAGCCACCAACACCTTATCGAAGTTCTAGATACATGACGAGTGAAAGAAATTGTTTGCTTATTGTTCTGTTTTGTGTTGAATGAAGCAATCATGGAGGCTTTTCCCCAGGTGCTCCCATTCTCATAGGAAGCAATTATGTGGGGCTCTGGGCTCAATTTTGGTTATAGAGTGGCCAAGCCAAGCCCCCCAGACCTGAATCAATGTGTCTTCTGCAGGAAACCACACTGCTCCTGCTGGACTAGAAAAAGAATGGGCTGTGGGGACCCCAGATTGGGTTTAAATTGCAGTTCTCAAACATTCCAGATGTGTAACCTTGGGCAAGTTATGAAATCTTTCTAAGCCTCAGTTTCATGGGGAAGATAATATCATGCCTGCCGATCAGACATTATCTCATGTCTAAGAGACCTGGAATATCTATCCCTATGAAGATAATCCCTTGTCCCTTCTAGGATGGAAGAGGCTCAATAGAGTTATCAATTTTGGATGGGGTGCTATGTGATATGACCAGCAGATCACATGGTCATGGGAACACTCTTGCACCAAGTTGTCTGTTAGATTCTATGAAAAACAGTGCCATAATAAAGGCTCTGTTCATCTCTGCTATTAAGAGATTGGCCATTCAGATGTGACAGATAAGCCTTATGAAGTGGGAGTACATACTCTTCAGCTCATTTAAAGCCTCCATCTCTGCCACTACAATCTTTCATTCACAGGTGTGCCAGGTCTGGGGCAGCCAATGATGAAGGCTGACTAACATCAACTGGGCAAGCCGTTTTGTCTACTTTGTTGTTCAAGGTTTACTCCATGGTGGATGTTTTGACAAATGTGAACATTGACATGTGATAGAAAAATCTTCAACTTTGTGCCTATTGCTTTATATCCATCCACATGCCTCTATTGCAGACATCCTAGTCTCTGATTTTTTTCTGGTAAGCTTTATATTTGTCCCATATGTGAAATACTGGATTTATGTACATTTAATTTTGTCATTGTGGAGTGGGGATGACCATTATTAGCTTGGCATCAAAGCCAAAAATCTTAAAGGAAAGATAAACAAATTAGTTCAGGAAAATGTAAAACATGGACAAAACATTGTCATCAGACATAAAATGTTAAATAAAACTTAGGGAAATATTTACAAGATAGATGACATAAAAATGATTACTATTCTTAATCAATAAAGACATCATACAAATCAATTTAAAATGAACATTATGATAGAAAACACAGAAAGGAGCATGAACAGGCAATTCACAAAAGATCTATGCAAGAGCAATACACAGAGGAAAAAGATGCTCATCTCAGTAAGAGCCAAAGAAATGCAGATTGAGATATCAACATACTTTTTTGCGCCCATCAAATTGTCAAAGAGCAAAAAGATTAATATTATCCATTATTGTTGCAGATATAGAGAAAGATGCACTTAAACTATTGTGGAAATATGACCTCAAACCATCCTTTTGAAGGACAATTTACCAATATGAACCCAAAACTAAATGCTCATACATCTAACTCCAGCCATTAACCTTCTAGGACCTCATTCTAAGGAAATAATCAGGCAACAGTGTAAAGATGTATGTACATGGATATTCATATAAAGGTTGTTTATAACAACAAAATTAGAAAAAACCTGGAGGTTTACCTATAAGACTGGTACATAAATAATTGCATTCAAAATATATTATGCAGCTCTACAAAAACAATAGAGCTATATATGCTGACATGAAGATTGAGGAATACTACATCGTGAAGGGATAGAAGCGGCTACAAAATTCTGTTATGTGTGAGTTACATGTGCACCCATGCATAGGAACAATCTCAGAGGTATTAATAGTACCTATTGCTGTTAGATGTGATTATTTTTTACATATCTCTATTGTTTAAATTTTTACAATTATGCCCTATTTTCTTAGGTTTTTAAAATTTTTTATTTTACAGTGGTAAAGAACTTAGTATGAGATCTACCCTCAACAAATGTCTAAGTGTATACATTATTGTTGACTATAGGTACCGTGTTGTACAGTGAATCCCTAGAACTTATTCATCTTGCATAACTGAAACTTTACTTTCATTGATTAGGACTCCCCATTTCCCCTCTCCTCCAGCCCCTGGCAACCACCAATCCACTCTTCGATTCTGTTAATTTGACTATTTTAGGTGCCTCATGTAGGTGGAATCATGCAGTATTTGTCCTTCTGTAATTGGCACGTTACACCTAACATAATATTCTTCAGGTTTCTCCATATTGCTATATATTGTAGAGTTTTCTTCTTTTTATGACTGAATAATATTCCATTGGATGAATAGACCACATTTTCTGTATTCTTTCATCTGTCCATGGGTGTTAAGTTCTTTCTGTATCTTTTTTTTTTCTTTTTTTATTAATTTATTTTTTTTATTCTTATGTTAATCCCCATACATTACATCATTAGTTTTAGATGAAGTGTTCCATGATTCATTGTTTGTGCATAACACCCAGTGCTCCATGCAGAATGTGCCCTCCTCAATACCCACCACCAGGCTAACCCATAGTTCTTTCTGTATCTTAATTGCTGTGAATAATACTGCAACAAACGTAAGAGTGTTACTATGTCTTCCAGATCCCGACTTCAATTCTTTTGGATAAATACCCAGAAGTGGGACTACTGGATCACACAGTAGTTCTATTTTTTTAACTTTTGAGGAATCTCCATAATGTTTTCCATAGTAGCTGCAACATTTCACATTCCCACCAATGATGTGCAAAGGTCGCAATTTTTCCACATCCTTGCCAACATTTGGTGTCTTTTGGGTTTTGTGGGTGTTTTTTTATTTTGACAAGAGCCATCCTGACAGGTGTGAGGTGGCATCTCACTGTGGTTTTAACTTGCATTTCCCTTATAATTAATGATGTTGGGCATCTTTTCACATACCTGTTGGCCATCTGTATGTCTTCTTTGGAGAATGTCTATTCAAGTTTCTAACTTAGCACAGGCGACAAAAACAAAAGCAAACTACTATGTCAAACTAAAATTCTGCACAGCAAAGGAACAATCGACAGAGTGAAAAGTCAACCGATGGGATGTGAAAAAGTATTTGCAAACCGTGTATGTGATAAGGGGCTGATCACCAAAATATATAAGGAACCTCTAGAATTATGCCTTATTTTTATAATGACAAAATATAAAGATATTTTTATCTTTAATAGAGGGCAAAATGAAGAAGGACAATGCTTGAGCTTCATGAAGTCAAGAGAGAAAGAAAATGCAATGACAAAGAGCCCCCCCGCCCCCACATTGTGGGGAAGGTAACAGGAGGGCGGGTGGGGGTCCTCAAAGGTGATTATGCCACCTTCAACATTCCTGCCAGAGAAATTTCCACTGCTGCAAGATACACCACTAAATTCCTGTCCTTATCAAGCTCCCCAAAATAAACCCTTTGTGGAAAAATACGCAGTGGTCACACGCCTGTAGAGAAACACACCTAGAATCGGCACACACGTATGACACATACACACACGTCAGTGCCCTCCCTCTGTTCCTTCTTAAAAACAAGAGCCGAGGGCGCCTGGGTGGCTCAGTTGGTTAAGCGACTGCCTTCGGCTCAGGTCATGATCCTGGAGTCCCGGGATCGAGTCCCGCATCGGGCTCCCTGCTCGGTGGGGAGTCTGCTTCTCCCTCTGACCCTCCTCCCTCTCATGCTCTCTGTCTCTCATTCTCTCTCTCTCAAATAAAAAAAAAAAAGTTTAAAAAAAAAAAACAAGAGCCGATCCCTCATTGACGCAGCAATCGTGCGCACAAACTATTGCCTTTGCAGCAAGTTTGCTGAAGTAGTCCAAACTGAACATAGAGATCTGTGAAAACTCCCAAAGCATTAAATACAGAAAAAAAAAAAAACTGTTTAATGCATAATCTTTTGAATATATATATAGAGAGAGAGATAGAGAGAGAGATACACTCTTTAATCACAGCTATTCCTTTATGCCTCTTCATGAACGGTTCTTTTGTGGCAGAGGCATTTTTCAAAAACACAGACCCTCTTTTGTTTAATTAATAATCCCCCCAGACATAAATCACCCCAGCGGCACCCTCTCTAAGCAGCCCCGTGGCAATGACCTACTTTAAGAGCCTTTCATGTACGGCTTGGGTTTACTATGTATTTTGAAAATTACTGCTCAATAGCTATTTTGGGAGATCAGCATTTTCTTTCCTAAGTTTAGCAATGAGGACCCATTTTCCCACCTGGGAAGGAAAGAATCGTAGAATAATAGAACTGAATTAGAGGGGATGAAGAGGGACTGTTTATTTCCCTGGGAAACAAAGAATAATAATGATGAGGCGTCCGTTGCGTTAAGTGCAGGCCCCACCCCATTTCATCCTCACAGTAGGCCTATGTAACAGACACCGTCGTTGCCCCCATTTAACTGATGGGGCAACTGAGTCACAGAGCAAAGAAATCACGTTCCCCTGGAACCTCACAAGCAGCAAATGGCAAAGACCGAATTCAGATTCAGGCCGTTCAGCCTCGGAGCCCATGCTCCCTGCCAGGCCACACGCACACCTCTGATGGGCATGAAACCGAGATGTGGTTACTGCTAGGGACATGCCAGACATCCAGTAAACATTCTCACATTCCTTTCTCACGCTGACGCCAAGTTGGCATTATCTATTTCCAGTCAAGTGAACTGAAGCTTAGACACCTTGGTGAGATTTGTCTTTTCTTTTCTTTTTTTTTTTTTTAATTATTGTAGTAAGAACACTTCATGTGAGATCTATCCTCTTAACAAATTTTTAAGAGCACGATACAGTGTTGTTAGCTTTGGGCACAGCCGTGTGCAGACCTCCACAACTCATTTATCTCATAACCAAAACTTCACACCCATTGAACAGTGACTTTTCCCTTTCTCACCAGCTCCAGGCAACCACCCTTCTACCTTCTGTTTCCACGTGTTGGACTATTTTATGTCTCATAGGAGGAATTTTTATGGCTCAGGGAAGTGGAATCATGCAGTGTTTGCCTTTCCGTGTCTGGCTTATTGCACTTAGCATGATGTCCTCCAGGTTCATCCACATTATGGCCTCTCGTCGGGCTTCCTTCTTGTTATGGCTGAATTATACTCCATTGTGCGGAGAGACCCTATTTCCTGGGAGACATGGTGGACGAAAGACAGGGCAGGTCCAGAGGCAGGAAGAAAGGCTGCGATGAAGAGTGGGCGCAGGGTGTACAATGACCACATCTAAATGGTATCGTGGCAGGATGAGAATCAGTAAAAAATTAAAAGGAGTTACTGAAGGAAAGAAGGTGTTAACATCACATCTGCCACCTTTCTATTGACCCTAGTCTTGGCCTGGATCCAGGTTATAAACCAGGGAGTCTATGGCTTCATCCATCCTATTAATTAAATAAAAGCTTTATCTTCTCTTGGAATGACAATTTCCTGGACAGCGTACTAAATCCCAGTGAGAATCCTCTCTGGAGAAGAAAGGACCCCATCCTTACAGAGCAACTTTTCACACATTCCATACCTCCGCATGGCACACAGCTACTCTGCCTTGGCCCAGGACCTACAGGCATCTACAGGATAGAACATTCTGGGGGGAAAAAAAAAAAAAACCAGACCCAAACCTAACCTCCTCTTTTCTTCAGAGCTGACTTAAAAGATTGGCTTGAGCTTGAGAAGTCCAAAATAAATGTGATGAGTGTTATTTGAAAAACCTAGGATGTCATTAAGCATTGCATTTGTTTGCCCTAAATCCATTTTCTATTAGATTATTATTAATTAGCATTTGTTTAGCACCAACTATGTACTCAAAGCCAGACTAAATATATAAGAGAATATCTGTGCCCAGGAAGGGCCACAGTAGGATTTCTCTAAACAGCTCACCACCCACATTTAACCCCCCAGAGGAGTTACACATACTCCAAAGAAATGTTCTGACAATAAATTTTTAGGGAAACAACTCAAATAAAAAGAATCGCTTTCCACCAGTGGGACTTTGCATGCCCTCACCATATGGGACAGGCAGAGTCTTGAGCCAAATAAAAATTTTAAAGGGGAAAAAAAGTGAAATTTCACACAAAGTGACTAAAAATGTATTAGAGTCAAAGTCTCCTGAAAGTTGTAAATAGCTGAAAATAGGAAGTAAGTATAGAAATTATTTTTCAATTATTTTATTGCAAGAACACTTAATAGCAATGTTGATGAATCAGATAACATTTATGCAAATATGAAGGCTATACCTAGAGAAAGAGAAGCATCTCTCTGAATCACATGATCAAAAAAAAAAAAAATGCCCAGATGGATTTTTGCCAAATTTGGAAGATATGTGTGGGGACTGTCTGTGGTGTATTGTTTTAGTTTAAATTCCCCCAAAGCAGACTCTGAGAATGGGAGGGAGGTCATTATTTGGGAATCCAGGAGGCACAGTGAGGAAGT
>NW_023270374.1:30301887-30313242 GCF_011800145.1 Mirounga leonina | reverse complement strand
GGGAGGGAGGTCATTATTTGGGAATCCAGGAGGCACAGTGAGGAAGTGGGGAAGGGAGAAAACCTGGTATATGGTCTCATGATAAACAGGTTGAATATGTCTCGGAGCTGTTCCACTGAGGGGACAAGCGAGGGTATTTTCCTACCAACTCCCGTTCGGCGCCAGTTACAAAGCTCCTGGAACAGCTCCCAGGCACCTCAGGCAGCCCTACCTATGGCCAGACAGAGTCCTCAGGCAGGGGCACGCGCGTGCTGAGGGGCTGGTTTGTGTCTTCGGCCACTTTAGCATATACACTACATAGTGTGTGTATATGACATTCAGGGTGTACATATGTGGATTCTAGAGAATATATATCATTATATCTAGAAAACTATATATTCTATAGAATATAGGGTATCCAGGGAAGAGGCTCATCCACCAGCGGGACCTGGCCGGGCCGCAGCAGGTGCACGTGGTCATGGCAGCAGTGACCCTCCATCCTTGGGGACGCTGAGGCTGTGAGCTGGGCTGGGCTGTGGTCCTCAGTAAGAGAATCCTGTGCCTATCCCCCCCACCCAGTCTGCCGAGGGCTTTCAGTCAGGACCCGGGGAAGAACAGGCCGGCCAGTGCAGGTGTGGGACTATGGCGTCTGAGGCCACACTGCATGGACACTTAGAGGTGGACCCTCCCGAGCACGTAGCTGCCTTCCCTGACCCAACCACTTGACCTAACCCTGCTTTGTTAACTTCTTCTGTTCCCAGACTCTGCACTACGACCCTCCCTGCCTCTTAGCTCCAGTACCAAATTAAAAATTATGTTTAAAATTCTTAAACTATATATACCGTTTTATGTATACACTAATGTATTCTCATATATTACTATATATTTGTATAAATATAAATACATATATTATAAAGTATATATAAGTATATATTATAAAATATAAGATCTATTTATATAAATATACATATTAATATACCTCTTTCTGGTCAAGATGTAAAATAAGCCTGAATGAAGAGGAACAAATAATATAATCAACAAGTCTGTGTCAGGTGGACATCTGGAAGTAACAACACTACCAATTTCAGCAGCGTCACTGGGGAATTACAGGTTAATGGAGCCACTCAGGACACACCTGCCCTTGCTTGTCTACCACATAAAGTTAAATTATTTAAAAAATAAACATTTTCCTGAGTGGCTGCAGGTCACTTTGGATCAGTGAAGTTTCCCTCCAGAGCTCAGATGTGAAATATTAATAGGTTTGAAAGGGATGAGATTTATCAGCCTGGGAGTGTCGGTCTCCCGGGCTCCACCCTTCGCCTCTCCCTCTGGGGGACTTCTCTCTTTAACACACTGGATCCTAGGAGTTGGGGACTCAGAGCCAGAGGACAAAGGGAGAAAGGGGAAGAGTCAGAAAAAGAGGGCAAGCCAAAGCTCTGTGGGGAGGGTGGCGGCGCGTGGGTGAGAAGTCCCAGGTCTGTGGCAGAAGAGAGAAGTCAGAAAGTCTTCTCAGAAATCTGGGTTATGGACTCAACACTTTTGAATGTCCCTTGCTCTTTGAGAAACAGGAGTCCACGTGAGAATATTTTGAGCTGACTTTCTCTGGACTATCTTTGACTGTGATGCCAAGACTGTCCCATTTGGCTTTTTGTACCATCTACTTAATCGATGCTATTCAAACCATGGTCCCTGCTCCCCACCCAGCAATGGCAGTGGTAACATTACCTGGAAGGTTGTTTGAAATGCCAGGTCTCAGGTCCCAGCCCAGACCTGCTGAATGACAGTCTGGGAGGATGAAGTCCAGGAGTCTGTGTTTGAACAAGCTGTCCAGGTGGCTCTTCCGTACATTAAAGTGAAGGAACCACTGACCTAGTTATTTGGTGGCCTGTCCGGAGGCTCTACTAGTTTCATCCCTGAGTCCAGGGAGAAGGTCCCCTTCAGGAAGGCTTGAATTCTATCCTCTGAGCACATTAACAAGCCCCAAGTGTCCCCACCCCCCAACATAAAGGTCTTCCCAGCCTCCAGGGTTCCTCAGACCCTGTAGGACCTCCTCCCATTAGACCTCCCTCTCTGATACTGCAAATGTCCTCTCTATAGATGCCTTCCAAGGATGGAAACAATTTGGCAGAAGGAAGCAAAATTCTGCCAAGGGAGGAACTTAGCAGCTTTGATGTTTTAAAATTTTTTCTGTATCTTCGGGGATGGAGTGCACTTCCCTGCAAGTCAAAAACTTAGTGCCTCCATGGCCTAACCAAAAGAGCTCTACACTTGCTTTCAAATCCCTGTTGGACTACTGTACTGGGTTGAATGGTCCCTCCACCCCCTGCCAAATGATACATCCAAGTCTTAACCTCTAGTACCTGTGAATGCAAACTTCTTTGGAGATAGTGCCTTTGCAGATGTAATTAAGTTAAGGATCTTGAGATGAGATCATTTTGGAGTTAGAGTAGGCCCTAAATCCAATGATTGATGTCCTTATAAGAAAAAGAGGGAGATTTAAGACACAGAGACCCACGGAAGAAGGCCCTGTGGAGACCAAGGCAGAGATTGGAAGGATGCAGCTACAAGCCAAGGAATGCCAGAAGCCACCAGAAGCTAGAGGAGGCAAGGAAGGATCCTCTGCTGGACCTTCGCTGGGGAGCAGAGCCCTGCCGGCACCTCAATTCTAGACTTCTGGCTTCCAGAACCAGGAGAGAATAAATTTCTGTTGTTTTAAGCCACCAATTTTATGGTAATCTATTGTGGCAGCCCTAGGAAAGTGATGGAACCACCTAATACAGTCATGACCTTAAACTTACCCTCTCTCAGACTGCCTTCCCTGCATCAGGAAAATCTGCAAAATGCTCAGGGTTATTGTCGCCATGATACCACAAACACATTAGAATTGTTGCCTATAGAATAGGACGTGGAGAGAAAGGGGATTAATTAGATATGTATTGTCCTCGCATGGGCCAGCGACCAATACCAGCCCATGAACTGTATCCAAGGTTCAAAAATTATGTGAGATCCAAACTTTGTCTGCGATCCTGGAAAACTTGCTTAAATATAAGGAAACTGTGACTCAGACTTTCCGTGTAGGGACAATGATCCTGGTGCTGGCCTCTTGAGTAGTCGTGGGCTCCGGAAGCCGGGATGCATGCGTCACAGTCCTGCCCCAACGTGTATTTTGAAAACGGAATTTGCTCCAGTGTGATTGATTACTGGGGGTGACTTGAACATAACATGAATTCTGTATTGACTTATGTGAAGTTTCATCCTTGAGAAACACTGAGATGAATCCAGAAAACTGCACACCATTGAACTGCGCTGTGCCCAGACACACACACACACACACACACCTCAAACATCTACCTCAGTTTGCCTCAGTTTGCTCCCTCAGTGAGCCACACCCCTCCACACCTGGGGTCCAACTTTCCATCCGATTTCAGGGGACCCCTTCATAATTACTCACCAGCCGCAAAAAAAAGCCCACTTACACAGGCAATCTTTAGGCGTCTTTAAAGGTAAAATGCCCTATCTATTAGTATTTGTATATGCCTTAACCATTCAAGATATCAAACTGAGCTGTCATTTTTATTAGGTCCCTATCTTTTTAAAATTTTGTATTACTAAAACATAATTGGCATAGGCCATTATATTAGTTTCAGGCACACAACATAGCAATCCATCCATGTTGTACATTACGCAGCGCCTGTCACAGTACGTGTGGTCACCTCTGTCACCATACGATGTTATTACAATATTACGGGCCATATTCCCTATGCTGTACCTTTCATCCCTATGACTTATTTATTTTATAACTGGAATTTTGTACCTCTCAAACACCTTTATCTATTTTGCCTATATGGTTCCTATCTTTTTTTTTTTTTCATCTGTCACTTAAGAAGTTTTTGAGTGTTGTGCCCCAAGCCCATTGCTCCCATAAGCCGCGTGTTCTCCCTGCATGATTTGGCACAGTACGGTGATTTTAAGGAGGCATGTATCATATGCAGCATTATAATAGAGCTGACTGTAATGTGCACAGTGCAGTACTAGGCCCCACCTGAACATAATAAATGCTAGCTGTCAGTATTGACTAGAGGAGAAAGTGATGGGCGCATAGTAACCCCTCAATAAATGTTCATTTCCTTACTTTCTCTGATCAGCTGTATAAAGATTCCTAAGCAAGTTAAACTGCATCCATACATTTATGGCATAAAAACAAGAGGTGATAGGAAGTAATTATCTTTCAGCTCAGATCTCAAACTCAAAATTTTTTAGCACTGAGACTCTTGTTATTTCTATCAACTAAACATAAATTCTTTTCAAGGCTGTTTTTTAACAAGTTGGTTATGGAACAGCAACAACAACAATAACAGAAAAAACCTGATGTCTTGTATGAACTTAACCAACTTTTTGAACTTGGTAAAAATAACCATTTATGCCAGAATAAAATGTTAGGATTTCTTATTTTCCTGAGGAGTTTTCAGTCCCCTTGTCCCCAGTGGGGAGAGAGTATGGAAATCAGGAAGAGGATATTTTCATAGAGAGATCAGGGTCCATTTTCAAGATTTTGATTACCTTGCGGTCAAATTCACAAATGCATCCCTTAACACATCCATTCTATTTTCTGTAGAACTCACCTGGGTCCTGCCACCTATGGGCAGACACATTTTCCATTGCTGACTTTCTAGATTGATCAGAGAAAATCTCTCCAAAATCCCAGCAGATGTGTGTTTCCATAGAGGGTTTGCTTCTCCTTAAACAAACCACACTATTCTTTTGTTTTTTTTTAAGATTTACTTATTTATTTATTTGAAGGGGGGATGCAGAGGGAGAGGGAGAGGGAAACCCAAGTGGACTCCACACTGAGTGCAGAGCCCAATTCCGGGCTCTATCTCACAACCCTGAGATCCTGACTTGAGCCTAAACCAAGAGTCGGATGCTTAATCGGCTACGCCACCCAGGCGCCCCCCAAACCTCACAATTCTTTCCTGCATTAATGGATTGTAGCGGAATTTGTGTTCTGGGCTTTTGAAGGTTCTAGAAAAGGTCAAACTGCATTGTAGGGAGACCAGGGTTCTCTCATCATTTTTCCACCTGGGTGCTTCAGAGAGAATGGCTTTAGGATATCCTGAGCTTGGGGAAGTGCAGGGTCCAAAGCCAGCTGAGAAAGCTGGGACATAATTACTTCCCACCCCACTCCTTGGCCAATTCCGGAGTCCATCTTTTGGTCATGGTGTTTGCTACGTCACAGGGACTTAGCTTTGTCTGTATTTCTAATGTGGGGAGCTCCAGCCCCAGTGGGGGGTCAACATAAAGAGAGATCAGAGACCTGGCAGAGATGGGTGCACAGACTCTGCAGCTTCCTAAAAACTAAAATCTTCTTCTTTGGGGCAAAATCAGAGGAATGCCTCTCAACCTCCCAAGAACCATTAGCTCACTATGGAATTTCTTAATTATGCCCCAAATGGGAAACATACGGGTATAGTCCATTAACAGAAGGAAAAGCAAGACTGTGTCTCCAGTTACAAATATCCATGATGCTTCATAACTGGTATAAAGTATCACTTTTTCAAACACCTTTCAGATGGGTGTCTGAGAGTTCCCTCTCTCATGTAGCTCCTCTCTCTTCTCTAATATGCCTAGAAAGACTGTGGACTCTGCTAAAGGATCAGCCTGAAACGCCTGTATTTGAATGTAGGGCAGAGCTTCAGCCTGGCTTTTCACATCCCCTGGGGCGTCCCTGCGACTCTCACTGATGCACCATCTCAAACAGTGTTATTTTGATGTGTTCATTTCCTGATAAAGTCTTCATATCATTACTCTCCTTTTCCACCAGGACTAAAAGATGAAAGGAAAGAAAGATCACACTTACTGTATAGAAACTCAGGAAACCTGAAAGGAAACCTCTTAGCCTTTGAAAGAAGCAGTGCAGGAGAAAGAGATAATTGTCATAAGAACCAGATGTGAGCTCTTTCTCGCTGCTTCCAGGGCTCCCCTAAATCGGAATCTTCACTCAGATCTTCCTAGATGGTTTCCCTTCCTAGCCATTCGTAGCCTGTGCACCACCTCAGCCTAGGAGGAAAGAAACCCAATAAATAAATGGTGGTGGTAATGGTGATGATGATGATGATGATAGATAAGAGTGTCATGTACTGAAGTGGGTCTTTACCTATTTACCTAGAGTATTGACCTATTTAGTCCTTATACAACCTTATAAGGTAGACACTCATATTATCCTATTTTTTTAGATGAGGACACTAAGGCACAGAAAAATTAAATAATTTTCCTACCATCACACAGCTAGTTAGTGATGGAGCAGGACTATGAACCCAGGCATTCTGGCTCAAAAGGACAGTCATAATCACTAGAGAAAAGGGTCAAGGAGCTTGACACACCTGAGTTAGCATCCCACCTCCACCATCTTGCCTACATGGTGTTGGACTATGGCTTACCCTCTTTGAGAGCCTGTTTCATCACTGATAAGGATGACAATGATGGTAGGAACCCTTACCTCAAGGTGCTGTTGGGAAGAGCAAATGAGACCAAGTCTGTAAAGCTCATGCCCTCAAAGAGAGGTGTACCTCCCCCAGCCCACACAGTTCCCCAACATAGCACAAGGGCTGGTCCAGTTCTCTTACACCTGCTCCAACCCAGCCCCAGCTGTGCTCCTCCATATACGAGTACAGAAAATGATAGAAAAATGGGACATTTTCTTCTCACTTTCATAAACCTAGCTGTCATTTCTACTCCATAGCCCTTGAAACTAGCACACCAAAGGGACCCTGTATTCCTTGCCTTCCTGAGGAGCCCCAGTCTTCTGGTCAGGCCCCATTCCTGGGAACTAAGAGGATCCTTCACTCCACAAAATAGTCATCATTAATATTATGCACCAAGCACTTCCCTTGGTGCCAGGATCTAAGAGTGAGCGATACAGACCAGTCCTCAACTACACAGAAGTCACAGTCTACTGGAGAAAATGGGTAGAATAAAGGGAGGGGGATTCATAAATAAATACAATTCAAATCAGTGCCTCGAAAGACACAAAAAGGTGCTGAGATGTCCTTTAGCCTGAGTGATCAAGGAAGGCCACTCTGAGGAGGAGACATGAAGGATGAAAAGGAGAAAGTCAAGAACGCCTAAGAGCATTGTGGTCAACTGAGACATCACCTAGAAGATGCTCTCCCAATTCCCCAGGCTTCCCTGGTAACACAGGAGAGCAGAATTCCCTCAGCTCCCCTACTCCAGCTAGAATCTACCATTCCTACTTACTCAAGTAATTTTACCTCCTCTTGGCATCAGTTTCTCCATCTGTACAACGGGGCTAATACTTGTTTTGAGTGAGGGGAGTTTTGCCAGGAAGGATTAAATGACACAGTGTTATTGCACCTCAGTGTGGGGGAGATTAAGAAGGATTCAGACCTCCATGACATCTTCTGCACAAAGTTCTGTTCAGGACACCCTCTATATTGGGCTTCTGTCCTCCCAGACACTGTCACCTAAGTGACCCCAAAAAAGTCTCCCCTGATGCTTTTGATGACTTGAAATGCAGTTCAGGTCTTGTGGAGATTCTGACAGCATTGCCCTGTATGTCCCTGAGTTTGTCCTGAAAATGGTAAATTCTTTCCCCACGTCTATCTCCCAAAATGGGGGGCACATTTGGTCAGGGAGCCAGAGGGGGCCCCTGAGCGCTTGGGACTAAGGCCTCATTCAAACCTCAGGTCATTCTCAGGCTCAGGCTTACAGCAGAGAGACCCTCTGGATAAGATTCCTAGCCAGCTGAAAGGACCGAGGGAACTCTACCAAAGCCCTGGTGGGGTTCCTTTGTTTGAATCCAAATAGCGTTAATGTTCCATTTCCTTTATTTACCTTGGTTCCTGTGTTCGGAAAATCTTCCCTTTCAGCCCCCACCTCCCTTTCCCCTCTGGCAGTTGTTCACCTCAGTTTCTACCAGACAGAGCTGGGTTTTCAGGGCTCACAGCCCCACAGTGCGAAGTGAGCCTGCTACGAGGCCCCTCCCTCATCTTGCCAGTCTCAGAGGAAGCTCTTTTGACCTTCCACTGTTATCATTACTATTATCCTCATTATTGTGACCATCACCACCCTGGGCCCACCCTGCATCCCAGCCCCACTTCCCAAAGTCCCATTGTTCACGGTTTCCACAGTCCCTCCTCTGCCCTAGCCACTTCCGCTCAGCTTCAGCCTCACACACCACACAACACAATACAAGCCCATCAGGTAACCCTAAAGCCGCTCCCCCCCACCACCCCGGCCATCTTCCAAACCCTGTTCCTCATCTGCTTTCACCAAGGCCCTCCAGCTTCCCAGGCACACAATTTCCACCCCTGATTCACTCTCTCCTTCTTAACCTCTTCCTGGCCCACATCCAGCCACATGCGGCTTTTTAGATTTAAATTAGTTAAAATTAAATAAAATTTAACCATCAGTCCCTCAGTTGCTCCAGCCACATTTCAACTACTCCATAGCCACTGCATGTGGCAGGTGGCTGCCATATTGGACAAGGCCAATATCGAACATTTCCATCATCCTAGAAAGTTTGGTTAGATGGTGCTACACCAGAGAATGGGCAATAGTGAAAAGTTTCTAAAATAAAACAATAATGGATATGGCCCTCTGAGAGGTCAATCTAGTTGGGAGAATTAAGCTGTAAAGCAGAAATAATAATTTCTTAGTGATAATTAAGAGAAATCAGATAATTCCTACTGACCAGAGCACTCAACCTACCCCTCCCTATTTGATCAGGCCTGCAGAGTTCAGCCTGCTGTCACACAAGGGAACACAGTTTACCCATACACTGATGGTCATGAAACCTGGCTACACACTGGGTTGTTCGGTTGCATCAAGAAAATACATTTTTGGGGCGCCTGGGTGGCTCAGTTGGTTAAGCGGCTGCCTTCAGCTCAGGTCATGATCCTGGAGTCCCGGGATCGAGTCCCATGTCGGGCTCCCCGCTCGGCGGGGAGTCTGCTTCTCCCTCTAACCCTCCCCCCTCTCATGTGCTCTCTCTCATTCTCTCTTTCTCAAATAAATAAATAAAATCTTTAAAAAAAAAAAAAAGAATTGTAAAGGAAGGGGTGCCTGGGTGGCTCAGTTGGTTAAGCGACTGCCTTCGGCTCAGGTCATGACCCTGGAGTCCCGGGATCGAGTCCCGCATCGGGCTCCCTGCTCGGCAGGGAGTCTGCTTCTCCCTCTGACCCTCCTCCCTCTCATGCTCTCTGTCTCTCATTCTCTCTGTCTCAAATAAATAAATAAATAAAATCTTTAAAAAAAAAAGAAAAGAAAAGAAAATACATTTTCGGAGCTGCTCTAGGCCTTCCACACGGATGCAGGGCTAATAACTGGTTAAGATTGAAAGCGGCTACTCATTGGAATGCTATCTCTCTACATAACAATAAATAATTCGTTCGGTCTGATTATCTTCCTCTATCATGTCTTCATCATTTGGAAGTCAGTCTAGAAAAGGAAGGAAGGATGGGTTTGTTGATCCTCTCGATTCATGTCCCATCTCTGCTGTTACTTAATGGCAGTGTGACCTTGGGCAAATCACAGCATCCCCCGTTTTCTCATTTTTCTCATTCATAATAAGAAGGTGACAATCCTCATGCTCATTCCACACAAGTCTTGGGAGGATAAAATGGGACAATGCAGGATAGAGTATTCCATAAACCAAATGCCCAGCTAACAAAAAAAGGGAAACAATCCATTTAAGGCAATGGCCAGACCAATTTATCAGTCTATCTGTCTAAACTGCATAACTGGCCCGAAGTGATTCACCCAGGAGCTGCACACCAGGGACAATCACGCAATTCTCTAGGTTCCAAAATAGTGCTTCCCAACCTTCATTTTTTTTTTCATATGTTTTTGCACCACATTTTTGATTATTTGAAATTTTAGCAGGATGCTTAGCAAAATTAAAATCTCTGAATAGCAGATTTTAACAAGTCAGCCATGACAATAGCACAATCACTGCTGGGTTATAAAAATGTCTCACAGTGTCTATAAAAACCTCCAGTTCCTGGCTTGTGCCTTTGCTCCCCCTTCATCTTGGCAATGCTGCGGGAGGACGCAGTTCACCCTTCCGAGGAGGAGCCGTCCTCATGCATTTCAGAAGAAGGTCTTTTCCTTGCTGCTGGCTTGGCATTAAGCTACAGTTCCTATTTCTTAATCATAAGACATTACGCCCCATCATAATCCCATTCAACTTAAAAATCCACACGCACCAATGATACCCATCAACTCTTACGTGTTGATCAGGAATTGGACAGTGAGCTGGATGAAACCCCACAAATCATGGCACCCATTTGAGAACTACAGCTCTATAGGAGCTGGGATTTCAGGACTAAGAGCTGAGCACTAAAATCTACAATGCAGGGGCACCTGAGGGGCTCAGTCGGTTAAGCGGCTGCCTTGGGCTCAGGTCATGATCCTGGGGTCCTGGGATCCAGCCCCACGTCCGGCTCCCTGCTCAGCGGAGAGCTTGCTTCTCCCTCTCCCTCTGCCTGCCACTCTACCTACTTGTGCTCTCTCTCTATCTCTCTGTCAAATAAATAAATAAAATCTTTAAAAATAAATAAATAAATAAATAAAATCTACAATGCAGACTGGTTTTGGAACCCAAATTCCAGAACAGCTGATAGGTTTTATTTACACTATAGCATATACATTTGGACAGTCCTTTGCCCATCAAAAAGCATTTTTATGATCATCATCTCTGATAAAGGCCTCTAAAGCTCTGTTGTCTGATGACCCCCCCCTCCCGCCCCTGCATCACCTCTATGACATCATCTCCTCCTCTTCTTCTTCACCCCATCTACGTGGCCACGGCACCTTCTTGATTTTCTTTGCCTAGGCCAGGCTTGCTGCTGGTTGAGAGACTTCACTCCTGTTCAGTCTGCCTAGAATGTTCTTCCCCTAATTATCCTTGGGGCTCACTCCCCCACCTCCTGTTCAAAAGTTACTGACTCCGTGAGGCATCTCCTAAACATCCAAGCTAAAATTTTTTTTTTTTAGGAATTTTTTTTTATTCTTATGTTAATCCCCATACATTACATCATTAGTTTTAGATGAAGTGTTCCATGATTCATTGTTTGTGCATAACACCCAGTGCTCCATGAAGAGTGTGCCCTCCTCAATACCCACCACCAGGCTAACCCATCCTCCCACCCCCCTCCCCTCTAGAACCCTGTTTGTTTTTCAGAGTCCATCGTCTCTCATGGTTCGTCTACCCCTCCGATTTCCCCCGCTTCATTCTTCCCCTCCCGCTACCTTCTTCTTCTTTTTTTTTTTCTTAACATATATTGCATTATTTGTTTCAGAGGTACAGATCTGAGATTCAACAGTCTTGCACAATTCACAGCGCTTACCAGAGCACAT
>NW_023270374.1:30221363-30301787 GCF_011800145.1 Mirounga leonina | reverse complement strand
ATGGTTCGTCTACCCCTCCGATTTCCCCCGCTTCATTCTTCCCCTCCCGCTACCTTCTTCTTCTTTTTTTTTTTTCTTAACATATATTGCATTATTTGTTTCAGAGGTACAGATCTGAGATTCAACAGTCTTGCACAATTCACAGCGCTTACCAGAGCACATACTCTCCCCAGTGTCTATCACCCAGTCACCCCATCCCTCCCACCCCACCCCCCACTCCAACAACCCTCAGTTTGTTTCCTGTGATTAAGAATTCCTCATATCAGTGAGATCATATGATACATGTCTTTCTCTGTTTGACTTATTTCACTCAACATAATACCCTCTAGTTCCATCCACGTCATTGCAAATGGCAAGATCTCATTCCTTTTGATGGCTGCATAATATTCCATTGTATATATATACCACTTCTTCTTTATCCATTCATCTGTCGGTGGACATCTTGGCTCTTTCCACAGTTTGGCTATTGTGGACATTCCAAGCTAAAATTTTTACCCCCTGCTCCCAGCATCCTTTATGGCCCCCACCCCTACCTACCTACCTATTTAGCATTTAGCACCCCTTGAAATATGAATGCAACATTTATTTTGTTTATGGTTTGCCTTTCCTCCACCTAATGATAAATTCTGTGAACATAGGGATGTTCATTGTATTCCTAGTACCTGGAAGAGTTTCTGGCACAGAATTAGCGTGCTGTGAATATTTGTCAAATGAAGGAACGAATGAATGAATGCCACTTGGCCTAACAATAACTCACTTCAGGGAGGAAAGTAAGGGCCAGAGAGAGTCAGTGGTTTAGCCAAAGATACGCTATTTAGCACCAGTCAGGCCTGGATTTTCATCCAGACTCAAGATTTGCAAATTCCGTGGCCTTAGACCTTAGGTTGAGTCGAACTTTCTTCCTTTCCAACATGGGCATTGTAATCCCCTGTCTCAAGCCCTCACAAACATCCTGACCAGAAAGCACAGAAGCAGCAGGGAATGGGGAGGAAGGGGCCCGAGCCCAGGGGAGCCTCGGGTGGTCTCAGAGAACTGCCACGTCAAGCAAGTGAACCGAAGTCCCCAGACAGAGGGAGAAGCCAACATAGAGCTGTGGGATTCTGTCCTGCAGAACCCTAGCCCTTTCTGTGTTTCTCTGGGAGGCCGTGCTCTTGTTAAATAAACACTGAAGACTGAAAACAGTCTCTAGTTTCCACCCACTCTGGCTTTTCCAGGCACACATAGCACAGAGAAGGCCTTCCTTTGAACCAGGCCCAAGATGCCCCTTAAGCAGAAGCAGATTGACTGGTTTGCATACACCAATGAGGCCATGTGCTATGGCTGGCCCTCTGACAGGTTGTTACCATTTTTCTTTTTTAGAAATGGCTGAGTTATCACCCATCTTTTCCAAGCTTCCCCTCGGTGGCAGGGAATATGGCTGGGAGATCAGACCTGAGCCAGGTGTTCCCCTCAATCTGACATGCGCCCTTTTGCAGTGGTGTAACTTGGGACAACGTCAAAGGGATGAAAGAAAACATTTGCACTCTGGTTTTTAGTTGGCCATGTTCTTAGGTGCTCAAGTTGCATCCTAAAGGAAGTCAGAGCTTGGAGTTTGTGATTTGAGCTGAAAAGCCAAATGGCTTTTCGACAGCTTGCAGCAAAAGCCCCAGAAATGTTGATGCCATGAGAAAAGAAGTGAAAATACAGAAAACTTTGAGAAAAATCAAAGTTAGAGGCAATATTTATTTTCCGACCCCTCGATGGATGAAATTTTCCCCAGAGTCTCTTGAAGCTCTCATATCCTCTATTTCAAGATAAAAGTCATTTGATTATTTTAGAAACAACTAGAAAAATTTTATTTGATCCTACGATATGATCATTTACTCTATTTCCTAGAAAATAAGCACACATTTACTGACCGCATGCCTCTGTAAAAGCTTTAAGTTGCTCTATACATTAAATTAAGCCTTGTTAAAATTGGAAGGAGCTACGTACTTTTAGACTTCTTAATACTTGAGAGGCTGTAAATACGGGCAAATAAGGGTACGCTTCAAAACTGTTGTCAGACTCAGCTGCAAAACTCACTCAACCTTGCATCAACAATCCTTCAGTATAAGTAGGGTTATAACTTCCCTATCTACACAAAGGAAAAAGGGTATGGTCTCTTACGTGCCCTGCACTCCATACTAGGTTTCTGGTAGCTGAAATGTACATCTCAGGGACATATGTATGTACACTAACTTATTTGTTATAAAAATCTCACCAGACATGTGACTTCTGATACACAATTCAGTCCGAGGAGAGTATCACAAAACACATCGCTGATGTATACAAAAATAAGGTTATTTGCTTTAAAATGATACATTGGGGGCACCCGGGTGGCTCAGTCGTTAAGTGTCTGCCTTCGGCTCAGGTTGTGATTCCAGGGTCTTGGGGTCGAACCCCACATTGGGCTCCCTGCTCAGTGGGAAGCCTGCTTCTCCCTCTCCCATCCCCCCTGCTTGTGTTCCCTCTCTCACTGTCTCTCTCTGTCAAATAAATAAATAAAATGTTTAAAAATAAATAAATAAAATAATACATTGGATGTAATCTATATAGAGAGCAGAGCAATTAATGGCAAACTTGATAAAGCACCTTTTAAAGCATATGCTATACAAAATACATTTAGTGGGACGTCTGGGTGGCTCAGTCAGTTGAATGTCTGCCTTCAGCTCAGGTCATGATCCTGGAGTCCCAGATCAAGTCCTGCGTCAGGCTCCCTGCTCAGCGGGGAGCCTGCTTCTCCTTCTGCCTGCCACTCCCCTACTTGTGCTCGCACCCTTTTCTCTCTCTCTCTCTCTCTGATGAATAAATAAATAAAATCTTTAAGAAAAAAATACATTTAATGTGTAACGTATCAAAGATAAATCTATATTTTTGGTATTTCACAATTGCGTAATAAAATTACTTGTTTTAGAAAAAGAAAAGAATTCTCAGAGCTTCTCCTCACAGCTACAGTATAAAACAACAAAGAAAATATTCCCAGAAGCTCATTAACAGACATAAAGGCATCTGATAAAGCCTCTGTCTTCTCAGATTCTCAGCAGAATGACCAAAAGACCATAAACGTGCACTGAAGTCTGCACCAGCTTCAGAAATGTTCTAGATGGCAGGGGAGACAAAAAGATGGCAGGCTCCAACTTCATCTATAAAATGGCAGCCTGTCTGGAGAGAGAAGGGAGGCCACTGAACAGAAATCCATCATTGGGCTGAGAGCCACAGATAAAGCAAGCTGCAGGAGAGTGGGGTCCCTCACACCCTGGGGGTTAGCAACATCTCTGTTCCATTGCTGCCCTCAGTGGTCTCACACCTCCTCCTGGTCCCATCAGCCACCAGATGTAGAGTATCTACTGGTTTGTAAGACCAGAAAGTGGAGCACTGGACACTATGTCAAACACTGAGAAGGCATGGTATGTCCCACCCACAAAGGCCACCACCAGGCCCACTTCTGTTTCTAGCTCTATGTCTGTCCTAAATCACTGGAAGCTTCTGGGTGTCAGAGTCAGGTGTGGCAATTGAGAGCAAACCCAGACATTTCTCTTCTGAATTTCAGCCTAAAGGATTTTATAGACACTTAGGGGAATTCGTATAAAGAAACTTTTAGCCTATCTTGTTTAACTAGGAGCTAACGCTGGACAAGCAGTGATGTTCCTTAATAGCAGCTCCCCAGGTGTATAGAATCTATGTTTAAAATGTAGCTTCTAGGGTCCTGCCCCCAAGGAGGGCAAGGAGAGGAAGACCGAGGAATTTTCAATTTTAAGAAAGAATTGAGATGCTTCTAATGCTGGTAGCCTGTGGCCAACATTTTGAGAAGCATTGCTCTAAAAGCTAATAGGTTTTATAAGGAATGAAAAGACCCTGATTCTAAGAAAATTAACTTTTTCAAAAAATGATGGGCATTCAAAAGAATCAGGTTAAATATCTAAGAAACAAGGCAAAAAAGAAAGTATTCTTGTTCTAAGAAGAATCAAAAAGACATTGAATTTATCAAACTACTATAGTCAGAAAGATAATTTGAGATCAGGAAAGATTACACAGATAAACAATGATTAGAGAATTTTAAAATAAAATGAAAAGATTTGAACTTCTGAAACAATGTCAGACTAAGGGAGATGAAAATCTCCTCCTTCCCATTATGGACTGATAGAAATCCTGGATAAATTATAAGATATTTAAAAAGTGCATAAAAGTCCTCAAAGAAAAGAAAAATAAGTCCCAAAAGTCTGAAATAGGGAAGAGAAGTACATGAGCTGACACTGTGTGGTTCTGGACACGTTCAGGCTTTGATAACAGGCCTCAGGAGCCCAGGGGTTTCACCGTCCCCTGGAGGATGGGAATAAAGATCTTCCTCAACTTATGATGGGGTTGTATCTCAATGAACCCATCATAAATTGAAAATAGAGTATGTCAAAAATGTATTTAGTGGGGTAACCTACCAAGCATCACAGCTTAGCCTAGCCTACTTTACAAGTGCTCAGAACATTTGTATTGGCCCTAAGTTGGGCAAAACCATCTAACACAAAGCCTATTCTGTACTAAAGTGTTGAATGTCTCATGTAGTTTATTGAACACCACACTGAAAGTGAAATACAGAATGACTGTATAGGTATAGAATGGTTTTAAGTATACCAGTTGTTTACCCTTGTGATCACATGGCTGACTCAGAGCTGGGCTTACTGCCACTGCCCAGCACGGCAAGAAAGTCTTCTACCCATCTAGGTAGGCAGACCCAGGAAAAGATCCAGCTTTAAAATTCCAAGAACAATTTCTATTGAATGTGTATCACTTTTGCACCATCATGAAGTTAAAAAATTATAAGTTGAACCATGGTAAGCTGGGGACTGCCTATACACAATTCAAGGTCTGCACGAGGCGTGGGGTGGAATCAGCCATGTACGTAAAACAAAGATCCTCAAAGAGCTGTTCAAACTCTGACAGGGACCAGAAAACCCCAAGCACCACCATGAAGTTTCAGCAAGGAAGTTTCCATGACATAGACCCAGTGGATTCTGACAGAAAAACCAATCACTGCAGAAGATGAGCTCAGAATCAAAAATCACAAACCAGATGGGAAAATAGACCACAGCTATGGAGAGTCACTGGGCATAACAAATAGGACAATTAGGAAGTAGTAGCTTGTTATCTCAAAGACATGATCAAATAAAATATGTTACAAATGACTAAAGGAAACAATAATGAAAGAAAAAATGAGGATGAAAAAATGGAACAAATTTGAAACAGATTAACTTCTAGACTAAGTTAGAATTTAATTTCTAGAATTTAAAAATATAGACAATGAATCGTAGGGTAGCCTCTTAATTAAAATATTAGTGAACTGAACGCAATAATGTAATTATTATTATGTATATAATATACAATGATAATCGAGTTGGAGTTAGGCCAGGAATGCCAGCATGATTAAACATTAGAAAAACCCTATAATGAAATTCACCTCATTAACATATTAAAGGGAAAAAATCATATGAGCATCTCAAAAGATGCCCAAAAAGCATTTGATAAAATTTAATAACTGTTCTTGATTTTTTTTTTAAATAGTCTTAGTAAACCAGAGGCAGGAGAGGGAAAGGGTAACTTCCTGATACAGCATATACAGCAGATCTCCACACAAGTTCCAACACACATCATAGAGAATACCGAGCATTTAGCAGCATTCTCTTTCAAGTCAAGACAAAGGGAAAGGAATGCTCTGATCATTGTACCTACTCAGCATTATGTAGAAGGTCCTGGTCAATGCAGGCAGGCAAGAAAAAGCAAGAAGTGGTATAAAGGATTAGAAAGAAATACTTCTGCTAGTCACATAGACAACATTGAATATATAAGACAATAGAGAAAAAGAGTATTAGAACTATTTAAAAATATTTAGCATTACTGCCAGATATAGAGCAGTATATTAAAATTAGTACAATCCTAGGTAAATAATTAGAAACTATAATAAAATTAAAAATCTCATTTTTTTTAAGATTTTATTTATTTATTTGCTGGAGAGAGAGAGAGAGCACATGAGAGGGGGGAGGGTCAGAGGGAGAAGCAGACTCCCCGCTGAGCAGGGAGCCCCATGTGGGACTCGATTCTGGGACTCCAGGATCATGACCTGAGCCGAAGGCAGACGCTTAACCAACTGAGCCACCCAGGTGCCCCTAAAAATCTCATTCTTAAGAACAACAAAAGTTACAGGATATCTAAGAAGAAATGCAACAAAGGAAATGAAAAAGGTAAGAAATTTATGAATGAAATTATAAATTTGTATTTGAGAATGTAAAAAGAATTCTAAATACAGAGATAGATACACCATGTCATCAGATAAAAGAACTCAAATTATAGAGCAGGCAATAACCTCTAAATTAATATATAAGCACATGTTTCCAATAAAAATTACAACAAAGCTTTCCATGGCGATCAATAAGCTGATGTTGAAATGAAAGAATAAAGGACCGAGACAATTTTGAAAAATAAGTATGGGTGATTTGCCCTACTATTTATCACTATGAAGTCATAGAACGAAAATAATGTGGCATTGGTACAAATAAAGGTAAATTGACCCAGAGGACCAAGCAAAGATCTCCAAGAAACATCTACCAATATGTGGTGGCATTAAAAAATTGACAAGAAATAATTTATTTCATGACATTGTAGCAACTGGCCATCCAGATTGAAAAAAAAAAAAAAAGAATATAATCCCTACTTCACGCCATATACAAGCATAAAGTCCTTATGGATTGAAAACCTAAATGTGAAAAGTGTAAGTTTAAAACGATTAAAAAGAGAAATATGGGAAAATATGTTTTTAAGCTAACAGAAAGGAAGATCTTAAGCAAAGGATAAAAAGCACAAAACATGAAAGATTGACAAACTTACTCTACTAAAATAAAAGGCTTTTATGAGAAAAGGCAACATAAGCAAAAAGAGAAGAGAACCTGCAGGCATGTGAAAGTTATTTCTATCTCATATAATAGGGAAAAAATCGAATCCAGAACATAGAAGGAATGCCTATAAATCAATATTTAAAAGACAAACCAATAAGGAAGGTCAAAGGCTAGAATCAAAGATTCATAGAAGCAAAAGCAAGAATGGCCAAAAAAGCATATGAATAGTAATCAACATCTCAAGCAAAGAGAGAAGATAGGAAACTTACTACAATAAGATATTGTTTTACAACAATCAGATATACACAAGTTTCACAAGTCTGATGGTAGCAAATGTTAGTGAAGATGCTGTACTTTAAAAACAAACCAAAAAAAAAAAAAGCTTTCTTTCCCAGGGCCCAGAACATTTACAAAAATATGATTACATAATTCGGCCTTGATGAAAACCTCAGAACATTCCAAAGAGGACAAATCTCTTACAGTCTATTCTCTGGCCGCAGCAGAGGAAAACCAGAGGTTTGTTTCTAGAACGGGAACCAAGAAAACAGCCGCTGGGACACGTGACCTAAATATGAAAGGGAAAATGTAAAACTTTTCAGGAGAAAACATAGGAGAAAATGAAATATACAAAGCCTCTCCAAAGTAATGATTAGGTTGAGTAGGAAATCAAAACTGCAAATTCAGAGTATTGGGGAAATTACCATAATAAAAGGAGCATAACAAAACTTGAAAAAATGTAACTAAAAATGGTAAGATTTCAAATGCCTATGTTTTCGATGTTGTTCTGTTGGTCTTTCTATAGACATCTAAAAATAAGTAAAAAAGAATGAACTGTTTATATAAATACATATATGCATATGCACAATCACCCATACACCTGTGTACCCATGCGGATACGTTTACATGTGTGTACACATAGGTGTGTGCATGAATCTATTTGTGCACACAATATAATCTCTGTTTTGTATTGATAAATAGCATAGAAAAACATTGAAAGAACCTAAGAAATAATAATAGTAATACCTATTGGTAGTGATATTACCAGTGCCGTGTCATTTGTGTTTTATTGTGTACTTCTCTAATTTTCAAAAATAAATCTATATTAATTTTAAAATTAGAAAAATAAGAATAAATTCACTAATTAGCAAAAAAGTCCTTGAATTTTTTTAAGGCAGAGAATGTCTGGGTTTGAGTTGGGTTTTGGTTTTACTTTTACTTTTTTACTGGTATTTGCCAATTAGACAATAATTCTAATATTTCTTCCTCACCTCCTGACATATTCTCCCATTATATTTTTGATTCTCGCTTCTGTTATACTGATTCCGATCTCTTCTTCACCAGTGCCAGTTATATGACTGTAAGATTTCCTCCCCAGCCATGCCCTTTTCTCTGTTAATGCATGTCTCTCTGTCTTTGGTCCTCATGTTACAGAAGAGTTCTGCCAGCTTGTTCTCTAGATCACTGACTCATTTCTCTGCAAAACGGAATCAATTATTTTGTATATATAAGATATATCACATTATATATATTACCTATATAATTACAACATACATTCAATCCTTCCATTGCACACTTTTCTTTTTTCTCAACTTTAATGAACTACAATCAACATATAACATTGTGTAAGTTTAAGGAGTACAAGGTGTTGGTTTGATACACTCATATATTGCAAAATAATGGCCACCCTCCTATTAGGTAACACCTGCATCACGTCACACAATTACCATCTTTTTATTGTGGTGAGAACATTTAACATCCACTCTCTTAGCAGCTTCCAAGGGTATAATACAGTATTATTAAGTATAACCACAGTGCTATAGATTAGATCCCCAGAACTGATTCATCTCCTAGCTGGAAGTTTATATTCTTTGACCAAAATTTCCCCCATTTCCCCCACCACTCCCAGCAACCACCATTCCAGTGTCTGTTTCTAAGAGGGCAGCGTTTTTCGATTCCAGGTATAAGTGATATCAACCTGTATTTGTCCTTCTCTGTCTGATTCATCTCTGTTTCAATTCCATACCATTTTCCCTTACTTTTTCAATCCCTTTCAATCCCCAGTGTTTTGCCCAGATGTCCCTGGGTCTCTGATCCTCTTTTCCCCTTTCATGGCACTTCTTCTGTGAGGCTTCCCTTGACTCCCATGGGCTTAGTGAACCAGGATCCCTTCTCAGATCCCGCCGCACCCAGAACACACGCCATCACTGCCCAGATCTTACAGCCACTTCTTCATACTTCTGCTTCTCCATTCGATGCCAAGTCCCTCAAGATCAAGGTTTATATCGTAGCCATTCTTGGCACTAGCACGGGGTCCATTTTCCCCAACACTTGGTACTATCGGATTTTTTGAATTTTGCAAGTGTGCTGGCTGTTAAATGATGTCTCACTGTGGCTTAGTTCACATTCCCCGAATTACTGAAGTTATTGTACATGGGTTTTTTTTTGGGGGGGGGTTGCATTCTTACTATCTCTTCCATGAATTTGTGACTTATAGCCTTGCTCTTTTGCCTACTGCTTTGTCTTCTTATTGATCTGTAGGAACTCCTTATATCATTGTATATTCTGATTTCATTATATATAAAATCCTTTATATGTAAAGGATATGTGTGTATATATATAAGCATATATATATATCCATTATATAGAAAATACCTTCTCCATCTCTGAGGTTTCTTTGCTTTTTGCTTATGTGTCCTTTGTTATACAAAAGGTCCTATTTCATTTTACTCGACTTCTCAATCTTCTATGTTTTATTTATGAAAACTTTTCCTACTGCTAGATCATACAGATGTTCTCCGATATTTTCGCTCGAAAACTTAAAAACTGCGTTCTTTATATGTAGGTCGCATTTCAAAGTGGTCACTCCAGTAAGTGTTTCTGAATTGATGAAACAAAGTAAGCTCGGTTCTGTACTTGCTTGAAGCACCTGATGCTTGGGAAATCGGAGACAGATCTAGACCAGAATGTGGTTCTGCCTCTGAGTTAGAGAGCTTCTTCCAGGTTCTGCTGGAACCTGGAAATAATCGGGGTCCAAACCTTAGCTTGAAACGCAAATGTTGGTTTGTCCCTCATATCACACATTAGCTGGAGTTCAGCTGTGAGACTCTGAGACTCTGCCCCGAGCTGAGGGGTGACTGCAGGTCTGCCCATTAGGGGACCAGCCGGAAGACACAATCTCTAGCTGGTTGCCACCTTCTGGTCTCGTGGTGCAGAGGCAGAATAAGAAAAGTTGGTGGAAACTTTCAGTGGCTCTAAAAGCTTCTACTCAGATGTAGCAAACAAGCCATTGGGCCCAGTCAGTCACATCATAGACCCAAGGTTAATAGGATGGAGAGAATATTTTGTCTACGGAGAAAGGTGACAAGGGCAAGAAGGGGATGAAATACTGTAAACAAATAATACATTCTATCACAGCTGCTCCTTTCAAACCAGAAGGCTGGGGTTGTGTGTTTATTAAAGAGAGTTCAAAAACTGAGCTTACTCTCCACTTCGGGTCCGGTGGAAGGGTTGATGCGGTTCAAAACGGCAGGCTTTCTTTGGCACCCCCAGCTTAGTCCCCCAGCTGTGGCTCACACACACATTTACTGCCGATGCAAAGGAAGGTAAGCTCTCCTCACTACATGCCTTGAGCCGGTGCTACATTCCAATATGGCCGAGGCTCAACCACCGTATGCCAACACCCTGGGCCCCACATCCTGGCCAGGCTGGAATTGGCTGCCCAGCTTCAGGTTGAGTGAAGGAGATGATCAGAAATGGAGAAAAAAGAAAGAAAAATACAAGTCCCATTGGCAAAGGAAACGCTGCTTGGCATCCAAAATGTGCAAAGAGCACTTCTGTAGTTTGGCTTGGCTGAGCTTGGCTTAACTTACATACATTCATTACCTCCACCTGGCCAGGCGGTGACCCACCCTCGTTCTGTCTGTAGCAACAGATAAAGTGGATAGGCATGCCTGAGCAGTCGCTTGTCAGGGTTCCCACTTCAGTTTCTCAAGACCTAACCCAAATGGCAACACTTCCCTCGAAGCAGCTGTGGGCTGCTCGTGACCACACTCTGCCCTTGATAATTAGGATGGAATCTGAGCTCACCCTGGAATGCATGGGACGTGCAGAAAGAGCCCAGCAGCATGGTTCCTCCAACCCTATGGCCCAGCATAGCAGAGAGGCACAGGGGGTGGAAATATGCATGGGGCGGGCAGGGGGAAGGAGCACAGAACCCAGCATTTGCCTGCTCTTCTCTCTGCCCTAAACAGCTCAGAGGATTTAGCTAAAGAGCACGTCTGCCATGCAGTAAGCATCTTGGCCCTTTGATTTAAGCCGTGGTTCTCTAAGTGTGGTCTCTGGTGGTCCCTGGATCCATTGACCGGAAACTCGTTAGAAATGCAAATTCTCAAGTTCTACCCCATACTTGCTATATCAGAAACTCTGAGGATGGATCCCATCAATTCGTATTTTAACAAGCCCTCCAAGTGATTCTGATGCATGCAAAAGTCTGAGAACCTCTGTATCAAAAGGTAAACTGGTCCTTGGGTTCACTCCAGCACGAATCCTAAATTGGGACACGTTATGTCCTAAAGGAAAGCCACATCTGTTATAATCCCCAGTAAAGACCCAAGTCAGCATTTCTCATTGGAAACCATCGACATTAGATACACTTCAGTCAACACAATTCAACGCAGAAGGCAGGAGACATACTTCACAATGAGAAGTGGAGGTAGCAAAGCAGAGTAAGTTCTGAGCATGAGTATGGGGCTCAGATTTCCTGCATTTGAATCCTGGCAATACCACTCTTATATGTGACCTTGAGCAAGTTACTTAAAACTCTAACACTGTTGCTCCATCAGTATACTCGGATAGTAATAGTATCTTCTTAGTATTGGTGGAAGGCAATGGTTCTCAAAGTGTGACCCCTCCCCCAGCCTGGCATCATCAGCATCACCTAGGCGTGTGTTCAAAATGGAAATTCTCAGGCCCCATCCCAGACCTAACATACTAATTCTCTATTGCTGAAAAAAAGTTACCCCAAAACTTAGCAGCTAAATACATCAAACATTTATTATCTCATACCTGTATCAGGGATCTAGACACACTTGCCATATGGACCTCACCACAGAACTGCCTCATGACACGGCAGCTCCTTCCCCCAGGACAAAAGATGCGGGAGAGGGGCACCTGGATGGCTCAGGCATTAGGCGTCTGCCTTCAGCTCGGTCGTGATCTCAGGGTCCTGGGATTGAGCCCCGCATCGGGCTCGCTGCTCAGCGGGAAGTCTGCTTCTCCCTCTCCCGCTCCCCCTGCTTGTGCTCCCTCTCTCGCTCTCTCTCTCTCTCTCTGTCAAATAAAATCTTAAAAAAAAAAAAAAAGATGTGGGAGAGAATGATGGACGCTACAACAGTTTCTATAACTTTATTTCAGAAGTGACATCCCATCACTCTTACCATATTCTCTTCTTTAGAAGCCAGTCCATAAAACCCGTTTGCACTCGAGGGGAGGGAATTACACAAGAGCATGACTAGCAGGAGGGAGGACCCTTGGAGGCTGCCCTACCACACCTGTTGAATCAGAAACTCTGGGGTGAGGACCAGACACCTGTGTTTTAACAAGCCCTCCAGGTGATTCAGATACATGTTGTTCAAGAATGCAATGAGCCGATGGAGACAAAGCACCTCACGCGGCATCTGGCACATGAAGACTCAGTAAAGGCTATTTATTTAGGTTTTCATTATGATGCAGATGGGAAGGTCGGACTGCAGCACTAAAGCATTCTGCCGCATCCAAAGAGCAGGTTTCAGATAGACCAGCAGTTCTCAAATTTAGTCGAACCTTAGAATCACCTGCGGAGCTTTTAATGTCATGTTGCAAAACCTTCGATCCTTTGTAAATAAAAACACGACTAGGTTTATCCTAAAAAAAAAAAAAAACCTTCGATCTTGACAATTAAATCAGAATCTCTAGGGAGGGGAGCCAGGCATCAGTAGTCCTTAGAGCTCCTTAAGTAATTCTGATACACATTTCGGGTTAAGAATCACTGAGATACACTCAGAAAGCAGGTGAGTTAGTCCATCTTCTGGGAGCGAGACTATAGGCAAAAACAAGCACTGATTTTAGTTGAAAATCAAAATAACCAAACATGCAAATAAGCAACTAAACCGTCAGGCTCTGTTGTGCTTATTCTGATAAGTTACTTCAAGTCCTCCGTGCCCCCTCGTCCTGCAGCCCCTTCCCAGTTTACTCTTGCCTTGAACAAAGACCTTTGCCACCCCACCAACTGAGAGAGTAGGGATGGCAACATGCATGTATTTGCACCACGGCACATGGCTCAGATGCTGGGCTGGTGCCCCTTGCAAATCAGAATGTTGGAAAGAAGAAAGATACGGTATGTTCTCTCTGGATTGGAAGGAAAATTGTGCCATCATTCAGCTCCACCTCAGGCAGCTAGAAATCAAGCTGCCAGGCAGGAGGGGCCAGGGCCATGGGCCAATGCAGAATCCGGAGTGATAGGACCACTCTTGCCATGAGTTCTCTACAGACCAGAGCTCAGCCAGGTTGTCCTCCTTCCCAACTGACAGAGCCCTGACCTGCCCACTCCTGGCCCCAAATCTGCCCTCACACAGAGCAAATATATGCGAAGGCAGTTTCTCTACCCCACCAGCCACCGCCCCCAACTTGCCCCTAAGGTTTAGACTTTGGAAGTCCAACTTTGGCAGTTCTAGTTAGCATCATGATCCAGCTATGCTGCCCAGGGAATTGTCAGATGGCTCAGATGCTGCTCCAGAATATTCTTGGAAGCTCCCACCGCACGGCTAATTTGGTGACAAGTCTACCTTTCACAGGACTGTTTAAATAGGAACAAAGAAGACACAAGAGGGGAAAATTTTTTAATTAAAAAATAATAATAAACCTCCACTCACAGGGTGCTCATTAACCAGCTCAATCTTTCATGACTCAAGAACCAAAAACACGGCGGTGAGCTGTGGAGTGGTGGGGGAGGAACAGCCTTGGGGTAGGGGGAGGGCAGCTAGTGGGGCCGGTGGGGCCGCAGGCGCCATGAAGGTGAGCAAAACCTTTGGCTTCGGACAGCCCTGGGTCCCATTCCCACAGCTCTGATGCTGCGTCACCCCGACAGGTCTCTCTGTGCTCCTGTTCTCTAGTCTCCAAAAATGGAATTATAATTATAAGGGTTGCTTGAGGATTAAATAAGATCATATACATAAAAGGACTCAGTGGGTGTGTGGCAAGAAGTGAGTTTCTTTTCTAGGACAGGAAAGGGGGGGAGCAGAGGAGGAGAAGGGGCAGGCAGAGGAGAAGAGGAAGATGGCAAGCAGGCAGCAGTAAGAAGGCCATCCCTGGCTGGAATGAGGACCCCACAAGCATCAGGAAGCAGGCGGCCCACCCTTTGGGACCGTCTCAGGCAAGTATACAGTGCAGGAGCCATTTCGGCCCCCACCTGTCTCCACAGCGGACATCTGGAATGATCCCCTCCGGCAGCCATTACTAAGCAGTCAGAATGGACACGGGAGAAAAAGCCAACCGACAATTCTTGGAACAGGCTCATAATTTAGTGAAGGAAACCTCCACAATTCACAGACTATCTACCTCTCACCCGAATTTCTCTCAAACCTTGCTTTATAACTTTTACGTCTCAGTCTTTGTCCAAATGATGTCAGAGATACATGGCAGGCACATATGGGGTCCTGACCCCAAAAAGTCGGAACCAGCCCTCGAGGTGGTGGCTCAGCAGTTGTACTCCCAACACAGCTTTCTTTTTCTACTTCCTTGACCCCCTGCTTGTGTGTCCTGTAGGCTGTTTGTCTCTTGCCTGGGGCAGCCTCTGTCAAGGAAACAATCCCATGTCCACACAGCACCAGGTCAGCTCTGTGGCTATTTTTACGAACATAATGCACCAATGGAGTCACAGCCTAGATCAAATCCTTCTCACATACTCTGTCTCTCTGGAAAGTTCTCCTTTCATGAACTCTGCAACAGAAGGGCTGAGGCTGACAGATCCAACACAACCTTCAAATCCCAAGACCCCAAAAGAAAAGATCTTTCCAAGTTGACATCTGTAACAATTTCCTACATCCAAAATGCATCAACACACACGCACTGTACAATTAAAAATAAAATTGGGCTGGGTGTTCAGACATTTGCAAACGATTCTTTATTTATGACAACTCCTTGTTTAGGGAGAAAAAAAAAATCTTCCATGACAAATGTTTGCCTCCCTGGCTGGAGGTGTGCATCTGGGAAATGCTCCCTGCCCGTTGCCTGCAAAACCCAGAATCAGGGCCCTGGCAGCTGGCAGGGCCCTCCTTGCCCACTTATAATGAACTGTAGGAAAGGACACCATGGCCTACTTTTGAGGAAACCTGCTGCCAAATCCAAAATAGGGAGGGGAAAAAAGATGGGAGGGAAAAGGAGCTTTGATTCTGGAAATTATGACTTGCTGACATCCTTCTTCTCTTTCCTTATAATCTGTCTCACTGTAGACACGACCTTAATTATAGATGGGCAGGTGGGGCCAGGCCAAGAACAGGGCTTCAGCTGGAATTCATGCCATGGAAATGCTGGGCTCAGAGTCCACAGCTTCTCCCAGTGCTCCGGCTGCTTCCAGGGCCGGCAGCACCCTTCTCGAGCAATTTCCAAGTGCTAAATGAACAACCGGGTTCCACGTCCTGACTAAATCCCTTCAGATCCCCCCTCAACAACAGCAACAACAACAAAAATGAAGGATCGTAGACGCGGAGAAAATGATCGATTCTGTCTTACTGGAAGATGACCTGTGATAAAGCCATTTTGCTCTTATTCCAACCACAGTGGGTCTCAATTCCCATCTCTCACCCTAAATAAAGCATCAAGTGTTACAAAAGAAAGAAGTTGTGTAATCATTCTTGAACATCTCATCCAGGCCAGGCACTATAGTGACCTTCTTGTGTGTTTTCTTGTTGAACTCAGGTGATCACCATGTGAGATAGGCTTGATTACCCCCTATTTTAAAGATAAGGCTACTGGGTGGTCAGTACAGTTGAGTGACTTCTCCAAAGCTACACATCTGTGAAGAGAAAGAACCGGAATTTGAAACTGAGATAACCTGTCTTCCTGCCTCCTGGTTCAGTGCTATTTCCTTTCCAAAGTAATCTTTCAAAATCATTCCTCTGCTTAAAATCTAGAATGGTTCTAGATTTTAAAAATCTAGAATGAACACGGGATCGTGTTCAAAGCAAGGCTGCACGTCTGGAAGGGCTGGGGTACTGAGCAGGGAGGGGGCGATGGCAGGGGACAAGGCATCAGTCCTTCGTGTGCCACAGTAGATGGTCGGCAAGCTACACGTACATGCATGGAAGCCCAAGGAGGGGAGTCCACACCTGCTACCAAGTTGTTATCCCTTAATCATGAATGAAACAACGAGGGAAGGAAGGAAGGAAGATATGGATGAATGGAAATACTGAACATGTAGGAATTCTTTCCAATCCTCTGGGCTTGGTTTTCACTACGTCCCTATTGTATGGAATTAGTTGGAAGAAGGCTTTGAAGAAGGAGGTCAGGAAAGTGCCCCCTTGCTCCTCTACACAAACACACACACACACACGCACGCACACGCATGGTCGTGCACACAAACACACACAGAGTAAAATAATAGCAAATCATGTGGGTTTTGATGGTAGAGAAAGAGTTCCAATACTCTTTTCTTGGGTGCCTTTCTATTTAGGACCATGAAAAAGTAAATTGACCATATGCTGGAGATTTTTTAAAGGCCTTTTTTGAGCAGTTTTTGCAGGAAAACTGAGGGGATGGTAAGGAGGTTTCCTGTACCTCCCCGTCCCTCACACGCACAGCCCACCCTTCATCAACAGCCTGCCTCCAGCAGAGCGGTACTTTTGCTACAACTGAGGAACCCATATTGCCCCATCAGGACACCCACAGTTCATAATTCATTCTTTGTGTTGTACCTTCTACAGGTTTGGACAAATGCATAATAACATGTATCCATCATTAGAGTATCATACAGAATATTTTCATGGCCCTAAAAATCCTGTGTTCCACCTATGCATCTCTACACACAACACCCCCCTCAAAAAAAAAAAAGCCCTGGCAACTACCTCTCTTTTTACTGGCCCCATTGTTTCGCCTTTTCCAGACTGACATATAGTTAAAAGCATATAGTATGCGGGCTTTTCCAATTGGCTTCCTTCACTTAGTAATATGCATTTAAAATTCCTCCCTGTCTTTCCATGACTTAAGAGGTCATTTCTCTTTAGTTCTGAATAATAGTCCCTGTATGGATGAACCACAGTTGATTTATCCACTGACCTACTGAAGGACATCTTGGCTGCTATGAAGTTTTGGCAATTATGAACAAACCAACCTGCTGCAAACATCCGTGTGCAGGTTTTTGGGTGGATATAAGTTTTCAGCTCCTTTGGGCAAATACCAAGAAGCCTACCTGCTGGTGGTATGATAAGAATATCTTAGTTTTGTAAGAAACTATTAAACTGTCTTTCAAAGTGGCTGTACCACGAAGATCTTTTTTTCTATCAGAAACCATCTCCTTTCATCTGATCAGCCCCCAGGTGATACAATAAATCTCCAAAAAGGCAAGAGCCAGGCCAACTGCTACACTCAGCCTTGGGAGGCACTTCCCAGGTCACCCCGCTCTGCCTTCTTAGCATCCCTTTGAGGGAGGTTTTATCATTTTTCCCACTTCTTATACATCAGGGAAGGGAAAACACAGAGAAGGTGAGTCACTTGAGTAAGGCCACAGAGTCAGTCAACAACCGAACGGGGACCTGAGCCCTTCAGTGTGACCCTAGCACCTCGTTCTAACCTCGTGACCAGAGCGCCATGGAAGCTCATCGCTGGGCATTGACAACAAGTGTTCACCAACCACATTGAAATTATGGTTGAAGCCAGAGGATGAGAAAAAAGATACTTAGGAATGACTGAGTCCAATGACACCTTTTCTGAAATTCTGAATCACACCTCTGCACGGTGTTCAATGGAAGAGTGAATAAAACATAAGGTGATTCTTTAAGAATGGCCCCATTCTTGCCAAGCTGATATGAAGGAAAAAGGCAAGGGCAGGCCACAAGCAAGGATATGCTGAGGGCCTGAAAGCACATGAGGACATTCAGTAAATATTTGCTATATGAATGAAGGCATGCCTCTGGAATGGAGACCCTTCTCTGGCAAACTTACTTGAGTCACCTTTTTCACCGAGACAGCCTTTTCCAACCATCCTGAAAATCAGCAAAAATATCTCAACTCTTGCTATAGTCAGGCTTTGTGTTAAATGTTGTGGGAAGGAAACACACACACACACACGAAAGCTTTATTTCTGCAATCAAGAAGTTGTATTTTTTTAATGTGTATTTAAGCAAATCATTGACATCATAAAACTGGAATGCTTACGATCATTACTTACACAAGGATAGAAAGACAATAATCTGTCAGTTCTCCCAAAGGACAATCAGCTAATGAACACACTCCCAAAGAATCCTACAGAAGAGGGAAAAGCAGGACTGGGGACAATGGTCTTTCAGGGCCAAGGCTCAGAAGAGCTGCAGGAAGAGAAGAGATATCCAGTAATGGTGTCTCCACCCCAGAAATGACCAAAGAAAAGGGCAAGACTGACCCTTAGGGCCCAAGTGAAAGAGAATTCCCAAGAAAGGAATTTTAGGAATATCTAAGAAAGGGGACCACTGACTAAAGCCAGGAACAATGGGTACAAACCAGAGAAATCCCCCAATCTTTGCTCTTTCCCTACGTTCACTTCTACCTTATTTCCAGAGTTGGCAGCAGTAAAAACCTCACACGACACTTGCCAAAATGCACTCCATGAAACATGAGTTCTGTAGAATGTTTATTCACTCATTTCTCCATTATTCAACATTTTTTTAATCGAGCACCTACCATGACCCTTCATTATGCTGTGCTAGGAGAGACCAAAATGGTTATGTCCCTACCCTCCCATGGCCCATGTTCTAACAAGAGAGCTGGGCACTAATAAACATATACATGTAAAATAATGACAGGTAATACTACATGTTCTGGTGAAAAATGAAACATTGTGAAAAGGGAATGAGTGACAGACTCTGTCTTTATTAAATAAAGTGGTGAGGAAAGGCATTTTTTTTTTTTGAGAAGACATGAAGCAGAGACCTGAATTCATTGAAGGATCAAACCAATGAAATTTCTGGGGACAGTGTGTTTAGGTAGGGGAGAGAGAAAATGTAAATGCCCTGAGATGAGAACACTCAGCCTGCCTGAAGATCAGCAACAGAAGTTAAAGAGCAAGGGAGACATAGTTGGGAATGAAGTAGTATATGGGGGAAGGGAGAGATTAAGAAGTTCCATGGAGGGGCGCCTGGGTGGCTCAGTCTTTAAGCGTCTGCCTTTGGCTCAGGTCATGATCTCGGGGTCCTGGGATTGAGCCCAGCATCGGGCTCCCTGCTCGGTGGGAAGCCTGCTTCTCCCTCTCCCACTCCCCCAGCTTGTGTTCCCTCTCTAGCTGTCTCTCTCTGTGTGTCAGATAAATAAATAAAATCTTTAAAAAAAAAAAAAAGAAGTTCCATGGAAAATAATTGGGATATGATTTTTAAGTGGGATGGAAACCAGAGAAGTGATGTTAACAGGCGTTAGCCCCACCCCTATTTGTAATGACACTAAAAATCAAACAAGATACTCTAGGTAAGGAGTGATTAGTGCTAAGCAGAAGACTATCCCCTCCCACATTACAGATACTGTACTCCTATTAATATGGCCTGAAATCGCCTTAACAATTTTTGTCAGGGGGAGTCTCCCATTTTTTACTCAAACTGTGCCATCACCTGAAATCACAATTCTTTTTATTTGAGTAACTGCTTAACCACATCTCCTCTATTCTACACTGGAACAGGAGGATTTTTTTTTCTTATTTTCAGCTAAATGGCTACTCCTGGTCCTTTCTGTCATATTAGATTCAGTCCACTATTCCTGCCTGTCAAGTTCTTTGTTCTTTCTGACTGTCATCCTGTGTGTTTATTCTCCCTCCCTCCCAGCTTTGTATCATTCATGTGTCCTCTGTATCTTCCTCCAAGAGAGAAATCCAGGTGCTGATTGGATTATAAGGTCAAGGGCACAATGCTGGGACTTACCACTGGAGACCTCTCCTAGTCACATCAGCCTGTTTTGTGTTTGGCAGTTCAAAGTTGTGATGATTAATTTTATGTGTCAATTTAACAGGGTTAGAGGATGCCCGGATAACAGGCAAAACATTATTTCTGGGTCTGAGATCAGCATTTGAATAAGCAGATTGAGTAAAGAAGATCACCCTCACCAATGTGGATGGGCCTCACCCAATCCCACTGAGCACCCAATAGAACAGAAAAGGAGGAAGTAGGGCTAATTCACTGTGCTTGAACTGAGACATCCATCTGCTCCTGCCCTCAGATACCAGCCCTCCTGGTTTCAGACGTTTGGACTCAGACCTGAATTTACACCATCAGTCCCCAGATTCTCAGGCCTTCAAACTTGGACCAAATTACACCTCCAGTTTTCCTGGTTCTTCAGATACAGACAGAATATTATGGGACTTCTTCTCTTCCATAACCATGTGAGCCAATGCCTATCATAAATCTTCTCTTGTCAATATATCTATATCTGTATCCATCTACATCCTATTCGTTCTGTTTCTCTGGAAAACCCTGACAAATACAAAATATTACCAAAACATTTGGAAGACCTGACAGTGTCTGACATATAGTAAGCATTCAGTAAACATTCACTATGTTTATTATTACTGCTGTCATTATGTCTTCTAATCCGTAGTTACCCATCCTGTCCAAAGAGGTTTTATGTGATGCTTTTCCCGTGTCCAGCTCATCTCCCAGATTCTAACCACAAACTCACTTCCTGAGTCGATAGTGTGTCTGTGTATGAGAGGAAGGGTTGGAATTGACCTGATAGAATTTCTGAGTGAGCATGAGCCGAGCCCTTCTGGTCCTTCTTTCCACTTCCATGTGTTCACGAACTAACTCCTAGAATCCAGTGAGGGATCTTTAAGGATCAACCACAGCCTCACCACCTCCAGGTTCATGGACACACCACTCCTCTCCTGTGGAAGGATGGGGGTGACATTTATCTACCTCCAGACGTCCACCCCTCTCATTGTTCCCCGGGATTCTCTCAGTATTCATTAGCCATGTTCAAAGATCTCCCTCCTGCATCCTCTCAGACCCTGAGGAGACCATGTGACACTGATGCAAGACCGTGAGGAAAAGTGAGACCCTCTCTTCTAGTTCCTTCCCCTACTTTGAGGTTGTGCCCCCCTCCCCTCATCAACACCGTGTTCACATTTTCCAGGCTTAGATTCTCTCTCTCTCCAATCCCTCCTCAGGACAAAACCAGTTGCTCCCCTCATCAACCTATGGCCTCATCTGGAGGTGACTTCAAGCCCCTTTTAGATGATCATCTTTTAGGAGGTGACTATTACTCTGCTCTCAACACAATTTAATCCTCGGCTCCTCCACGACACAGTCTTCTGGTTCCTGAGCCTGAGTTCTTCTTTCCATCCTTCTGGTGCCTCTTTGCCCTGGCGCTCATCAGGGCTCCCTGCCTAACCGCACTGGGTTCTCTGGTTGTCTCTCCATGCTCTCGCTCCATCCCTGGAAAAATTCACACAGGCAGAATTGCACCGTGGAGAGATTTTCCAGCCACTGACACCCTGCTTTTCAAAGCCTCACCCCACAGATCTGAGCTGACTTTTTTCCTCAGTTGTTTGAAATCCACCTTCCTGTCAATTCACTGTGCCCAGTTTTTAACTCCTCACTCCAGCAACTCTCCCAAGGTTCCCATCACTTCCGCTCGGCCAAGCGATGCCTCTTTGTTGGGGAGAATCTGGCTGAGCAAGTCAGTGACCCATATCGCTTCCTCCACCCCCTGGAAGATTAAATTTTCAGATAGGAAAGACATGAAATCATCAAATGCCCTGCTTTTAATTCAAAGAGACTTTCAGCATGTATCTGGACAACCAAAGTCCCCATCACTGCAGTTGTTTATCTTGCTGGGACAGTTTTGATCTGCACCTGAAATGCATTTTCCATTTGCCACATTTGCATTTGCTGGGTGGCCTTTTGTGTGCAGCATGTAGATTCTACAAATACATTAAGGTCATCCCTCTATGCAGAAGCGTGGACAGATCCAGGTCAGGTCTGCACTAGGAAAGGCAAGTTTGTAGCAGCAAAAGGAAACAAGGTAATTTAACTGGAAAGATGCAGGGGATGGAGACAAAGTGTTAATTTTTCTCAATTTTCTTCTAGGTTTTCCTGCTTGGCCCAAGGATACATATGGTGCCCAAGTTTTCCTGCTTGGCTTCCAAAGGATACATATGGTGCCAAGCTTATTCTATTTAATCTTTAAAATGGGAATGATAAAATGGGAATGATACCTACTTCACAGGAATATTGTCTTGCTCAAATGAGATAAAGCAGTGAGGGACTTTTCTGGGAGAATTGCAAAGGGCTCAAGAAACAAGATGAATTTCATAAGAAGCTTTCTCCAATTTGCTACAACTGACTTCCTGAAAATTCTGGGTGGTCAGAGAATTCATAATAAAAGAGCTTAATACCTTGGGAGAAAAATAAGGTTAAGGAAAGTAAGAACATAAACCCATTGAAGGGCTCATATATATTTTATAGATCCAAAAATGAAACACTCAAAACAGTACTTGAAGCAGACAATTATGTTTCTCACAATTCTAGCTGGAAGAACAAAGAGGGCACCAAACCCGGGAATGTAAGAAGCTGCATGAAGAGTCTGGCCAGAGCCCGTGTTCCCTGACATGAATCATGTTTGCCATGTTCCCAGGATTGGGAGCTGAAGGAACATGCACTCAACACGCTGGGCCCCCTTGCTCCCTAAAGACATAACAATCCAGGCTCTGGCTCCTCACTTCCACTCCCTGGGAGCTCCTACCTCCATTTCCCTGACAACATCAATCTGTGACAGCATCCAGGGGGCTCAGGGATGGGCTCATTGCACTTGATTCACCAACAATCAAGCTGCTGGATCATTTTACGACTAGGATATTAACTGAGAAAAAAAAGCTGCCTAAGGAAACAACTCCACTCCAGGTCTGAACCTTGTTTCTAAATAAAGATATTAACTCATAAAGACAGGGGTTGGGATTTTGGCCTTACTAGAGCTGACTTACTAAAACCAAAAGAAATAAACACATACACACGTACTCACATAAAGTATTTAGCATTCAGATTTTAAAAGTCCAGGAATATTGAAAATATGAAATAAAACCAGCCATAACTGTAACTGCAAATAAAGTTTGCATCTTGCTAGCAAATGTGGGCCATAAAAATTCCAAGATTTTGTGGTCTGGTTGAGGGCAAGACTATTTCCAGAGTTTCACACAGAGATGCAGACACCCATAGAGTCAGTATAAAAAAGACTCATAAAACATACACACATAGGCAGCTACAAATCCACACACACAATAACACAATACAAATATATTCACACACAAATACACACACGGTGCTCATGCTTTCATGCACAATGATATGATATGACACATACATACAGTTTCACAAACACACTCATAAATAACCAGCCTCCCCGACTCAGATATCACCATGTTAAGATACATAAATACATGCTTATACATAAAAGCTATATTTGAAAACATCAATACAAAGGCCCTTATAAACTTACAACCCCCCCCACACACAGAGGCACAGTGGTGTGGATGAATCACAAGCAAGGTGCAAACACATCCCTTTCACTGACATACCATTGAGCGAACACACACACACACGAGACAGAGACACACACATGCTGCAGGTGCTCTGAGGCATGCACAAGCACAAATGCACATACACACGCGTGCCTAGGCACTCTACAAGGCCATGGATGATCCCAGGTCCCTACCTGCCTCTCCAACTTCATTGAGGAGCATGCTCTCCCCCTCTATCAGCTCTCCTTCCATTCTAAGACCATCCTAAGTGCTCTCCTGTTCCAATGCCTTCACACATTCTACTCCCCCAGCTCTTCACGTGGCTCATCCTTTCTCATTCCTCAGGCCTCAGGTTCAATATCATGCATCATGTAGATAGGTCACTTAGCCACTCCATCATATGCCTTGTTTAAGCCCTAACAGCACTGATAGCAATTTGGGAATTATACATTTCTGTGTGATTGTTTATTGTCTATTTCTCCCCCTGGACTATGAGAACAATAGCTGTTTCACTCATCATTTATATTCTGAGTCTAGCACAGTATCTGGTAAACAGTGGGCACTCAACAAATAGCTGTTGAATACATGATTGCTTGGAAGGAAAGCCAACAAGCAATGTGTTTTTAAGCTGGCCACCAGGGGGAAATTCTGGGAAACGGTGCAAAGTATCCCATCCTGGGAGCCAGTGATCTGGAGCATTTATATACCAATGCCTGACAGTCATTGATTGGGGGCTCTTCCTGGAAGAGCAACACTCTGTGGTTCTGGATGGGGGGTGTGGAGATTTAGGCCCAAAGATGCAGATTATGGCAGCTCAAGGTGAGTGAGAGTACACCCAAGGTCTGAGGGTGAGGGCAGGGCACCAGTAATTGCTCCCTGCCTCCATGGCTGATGACCTTCACTGATGACAATCAACAGAGAGCAGGTCTATGGGAAAGGGGACCCTGCTGGGCACTGTGAATGGAAGTGAGAACAGGGGGAAAGCAATTCTGTAACTGGCAATACTGCCCAAAGTAAGCAGATCTGGGAGCATGAGGGTGCCAAAGTCCGTGACAGTGACCAGATCTAGTAGATGAAGCCACTATGGCTGGTTTTTGGCTAGGGACAGCTCATGGCAAGTCAACCCCAAGAGAGGCGAGATGAGTTCTGCTAAAGATATGACATCCCACACTTGGAAAACCCCGGGCCCTTTTGAATAGAAGACTCTCCAGCTGCAGGATGGGAAATCCTGTGGTTGGGACAGCATTCTGCAAACAACTCTAAGCCTTTGAAATGCATGTGCAAAGCAAGAGTCATTTGGGGATGGAAAATGTAACAGGCTCAGCTGGTCTTCTTGAGACACATGATGTACTACTGCACAGTAAACCTCATGACAGGGAAGCAGGCAGCTGGATCTGCTGCCTCTTTGTTCCCTAGCCATTTCCAATGTACCCTTGCCCCCAATGCTGCTGCCGAGGCCAACGAGAAAGTCAGCTCTTCTAACAGAAAGAGAAACCAGGTCACAATTATTTTACTATGGGTGCCAGTCATCACCAGAGACAAAGACTTTGTCACCTGCACAGATGGCCCTGGGTTTACAAGTTGCACTATTCAAAAGGCCAAACTCCTAATGAGATCATGTGTGGGGGAGGGGTGTTCACTTAAGAAAGGCTCCCCTACATGTGTTGACTTGCCACGTGTAAGAACAAGGCATTGAAGTATTATAATTGAACTCCCTTGTAAAAACTCATATAATTAACTCATGAAATCCAGCTCCAAGGGAAGGAGAGTCCTTCTGAGAACCTGCTGTGAACAGTGAAATTTAGACTCAAGGCTGCCTGTCTGTGAGCGATGATCCAGCACCCACCAGCCCACAACCAGCGCAGCACTTGGCTATCCCTGGAAAGTACTCACCAATAAATGCTCTAGTGGCATTACCACCCAGAGGTCCCATCCCCCAATGCCATCAAATTGGGGTATAGGATTTCAATGTATGAATTGGAGTGGGCGGCACAAACATTCAGTCCATAGCACCTACTGAATCAGAAACTTTGGGAGTGGGACCCAGCTACCTGTGTTGTCACACGCTCTCCAGGTGAAACACCAACTGTGGATTGACAGACAGAATTTCCACCTCCCAATCCCTCTTGCAGACATCCAAATAATGTTGTTGCCTTGGAAGAACCAGACAGTCAGGTCTTGTCAAACTTGCAAGGACTTTGCATTGAAAATGTTACACGTGAGTCAGATGGGTTTTATTATAGTGGAATTGTGTTGGCAACAGGTCCGGGGAAGAGGGCTGCCCTGCCCAGACACCCTGTTGAGGGTCCACTGGGTTACACTAACCAGGCAAAGGCCTTTTAAAGCTGAGGAGTTCCCTCCTCTGAACTGTCTGAAGTTCTTTACATAGTGGTGATTTTATTTCATATAAGCATTTCATATATATAACAAGCATATAGAAATGTGCACAGATCATAAAATAATTTTACATAAACCCAAGTAATCACTAGGGTCAACAAACAGACGACAGCCAGCACCCTCGAGGCTTCTAGAATAAGTAACAATCATTTTTACATCTTCCACCGTCAATTAGTTTTACCTGTTAAAATCATTCTTTCAATGAAAGAAACCACTCAGTATCTATCCCTTTGTGTCTGTCTTCCACTCAGCATTAGAATTGAGAGATGCACTGAATATAGCAAGAGCAGGAGAGTTCAAATACTCCTCATCCTTGTCAACACTTGGTATTGTCTGTCTTTCTTGTTTTAACCATTCTGGTGGGAGTATGTAGATATCTTATGGTGATTTCAATTTGCATTTTGCTAATGACTAATGAGGTCAAACATCTTTTCGTATGTTTATTGGCTACCTGGATATCTTCTCTTGGGAAAGACCCCTTCAAATTTTATACATATTTCCTCTTGGGTTCTCTGGGTTTTGTTTTGTTTTGTTTTGTTTCTAATTGATTTGTAAAAGTACTCTCTCTATGTATTCTGTCTAAGAGTCTCTTGTTGAACATACACATTTTAAATATCTTTCACCCTGTTGTTTGCACGTTCATTCTCTCAATGGTGTATTTCTATAAACACAAGTTCTTAATTTTAATGAAGACCAATTTAACAATCTTTCCTTTGTATGAGTAGTGTTGTATCTTCCTTAAGAAATATTGGCTTACCCTAAGGTCATGAAAATATTTCTTGAATTTACCTTTATAAAGTTTTACTGTTTTTACCTTTACATTTTAGAACTGTAATGCATCTGGAATAGATTTTTATGTATGATGTGTCATACAGCTCCAGATTTATTTTTTTCCATATGAATATCCAATTGACCCAACATGACTTATTGAGGGGAACTTTCTGCACTGCAATGCAGCAACACCATTGTCATGAATCAAGGGGACATATATGTTTGGATCTGTTTCTGGATCTCAATTTTCTCTGTATTTTATCTTGTGTTAATACCCCACTGTCTTAGTTACTATAGTTTTAAAATAAATCTTGATATAAAGATTCAAGTACGTCTTCCAACTTTTCTCTTGCTCAGAACTGTCTTGGCAATTCAGGGCCCTTTGTATCTCCAAATATGTATTAGGATTAGTTTGTCATTTCTGCATACACACATACAAGCACACATGCCCATACACGTGAGGACATACACTCAAAACCAGCTAAGAGTTTTAGTAGGAATGCATCAAACCCATAGATTTTTTTGAAAATAATTGACATCTTTATAATACTGAAACTTCCAATGTATGAACATGTATATTCTCAGTTTACATATTTCTTTAATTTTTCTCAACGTTTTATGTCTCCCTGTGCATAGGTCTTATAAAGGTTTTGATTTATTCCTAGGTATTTGAGGATTTTGACTGCACTTTATTTTCTAAATTCTCTATTTGTTTTATAGTAATAGAAATATAATTTATTTTTAATATTGCCTTTTTCTTAAGTGGTCTTGCAATATGCACTTACTAATTTTATAGTACATATGTCAATTATTTTGAATGCTCTACATATATATTCATGTCACCTACCAATAAGGATAGCTTTATTTCTTTCTACCCAATCTTTATGCCTTTTATTTCTTTTACTTGACTTATTGCATTGGATAGGACCTCCAGTACGATTTTGACTAGAAATGACAATAGTGGCCATCCTCAGCTCATTAACATTTTCAGGGAGAATATTTTCCACGTATCACCATTACCTATTGTGTGATTTTTGCCATAAGGTTTTTTTTGTTGATATTATTTATCAGGTTTTTAAAATTCTTTTCTATTCCCAGATTGCTGAGAGTTTTTATAATGATAAGATGTTGAATTTTTTTATTATTGAAGTAGAGTTGACATACAATGTTATATTAGCTTTAGGTGTACAACGTAGTGATTTGACAGGTCTATACTCAGTGCTCACTGCAAATGTAGGCACCATCTGTCACCTTACAATGTGATTTGCAGTATTATTGACTACATTCCCTGTGCTATACTTTTAATCTCTGTGACCTATTTATTTTATAACCAGAATTTTGTACCTTTTAATCCTCTTCACCTATTTCACCCACCACCCCCTCCCCAACCACCAGTTTATTCTCTGTATTTATGAGTTTGTACCTGGGTTTTTGTTTGTTTGTTTTGTTTTTTAGATTCCACATATAAGTGAAATCATATCATATTTGTCTTTCTCTGTCTGACTTATTTCATTCAGCATAATACCCTCTAGGTCCATCCATAATATATACACCACATCTTCTTTATCCATTTATCCATGGAAAGACACTTAGGTTGCTTCTGTATCTTAGCTATTGTAAATAATGCTACAATAAGCATAAGAGTGCATATATCTTTCCAAATTAGTGGGGGTTTTTTATTTTCTTTGGGTAAATACCCAGAAGATGTTGAATTTTTCAAACACTTTTATTGCAGCTATTGAGATGATAAATTTTTTTTCTTTTATGTTATTAATACACTAAATGATATGGCTGTTTTTTTTGTTTTGTTTTGTTTTGTTTTATTTATTTGACAGAGAGAGACATAGCGAGAGAGGGAACACAAGCAGGGGGAGTGGGAGAGGGAGAAGCAGACTTCCCCGCAGAGCAAGGAGCCCGATGCGGGGCTCGATCCCAGGACCCTGGGATCATGACCTGAGCCGAAGGCAGACGCTTAACGACTGAGCCACCCAGGCGCCCCGATATGGCTGTTTTTTAATGTTAAATCCATCTTGCATTCCTGGAATGAATCCAACTTTGTCTAGGTGTATTACCCTCTTTAAACACTACTTCATTCCATTTGCTAATACTCTGTTTAGGACTTTTTCATCTGTATACAAAAGTGGCCTATCATTTCCTTTCGTGTAATATTCTTTTCTTTTTACCTTTATAATGCGTTTTTTTTATTATGTTATGTTAGTCACCATACAATACGTCATTAGTTTTTGATGTAGCGATCCACGATTCATTGTTTTCATGTAACACCCAGTGCTCCATGCAGTACGTGCCCTCCTTAATACGCATCACCGGGCTAACCCATTCCCCCACCCCCTCCCCTCTAAAACCCTCAGTTTATTTCTCAGAGTCCATAGTCTCTCATGGTTCATCTCTCCCTCCGATTTCCCCCCCTTCATTTTTCCCTTCCTTCTCCTCATATCCTCCATGTTATTCCTTATGTTCCACAAATAAGTGAAACCATATAATAATTGACTTTCTCTGCTTGACTTATTTCACTTAGCATAATCTCCTCCAGTCCCATTCATGTTGATATAAAAGTTGGGTATTCATTCTTTCTGATGGCTGAGTAATATTCCATTGTATTTATGGACCACATCTTCTTTATCCATTCATCTGCTGAAGGGCATCTTGGCCCTTTTCACAGTTTGGCTATTGCAAACATTGCTGCTATGAACATTGGGGTGCATATGGCCCTTCTTTTCACTACATCTGTGTCTTTGGGTTAATACCCAGGAGTGCAATTGCTGGGTCATAGGGTAGCTCTATTTTTAATTCTTTGAGGCACCTCCATACTGCTTTCCAAAGTGGCTGTACCAACTTGCATTCCCACCAACAGTGTAAGAGGGTTCCCCTTTCTCCACAACCTCTCCAACATTTGTTGTTTCTTGCCTTGGCCATTTTTGCCATTCTAACTGGTGTAAGGTGCTATCTTAGTGTGGTTTTGATTTGAATTTCCCTGATGGCTAGTGAGGATGAACATTTTTTCATGTGTCTGTTAGCCATTTGCATGTCTTCTTTGGAGAATTGTCTGTTCATGTCTTCTGCCCATTTTTTGACTCGATTATTTGTTTCTTGGGTGTTGAGTTTGGGAAGTTCTTTATAGATTTTGGATTCCAGCCCTTTATCTGTAGTGTCATCTGCAAATATCTTCTCCCATTCTGTGGGTTGCCTCTTTGTTTTGTTGACTGTTTCCTTTGCTGTGCAGAAGCTTTTTATCTTGATGAAGTCCCAAAAGTTCATTTTTGCTTTTGTTTCACTAGCCTTTGGAGATGTATCTTGAAAGAAGTTGCTGTAGCCAATGTCAAAGAGGTTACTGCCTATGTTCTCCTCTAGGATTTTGATGGATTCCTGTCTCACATTGAGGTCTTTCATCCATTTTGAATTTATCTTTGTGTAGGGTGTGAGAGAATGGTCGAGTTTCATTCTTCTGCATGTGGCTGTCCAATTTTCCCAGCACCATTTAATGAAGAGACTGTCTTTTTTCCATTGCATATTTTTCCTGTTTTGTCGAAGATTATTTGACCATAGAGTTGAGGGTCCATATCTGGGCTCTCTATTCTGTTCCATTGGTCTATATGTATGTTTTTGTGCCAGTACCATGCTGTCTTGGTGATCACTGCTTTGTAATATAGCTTGGAATCGGGCAACGTGATGCCCCCAGCTTTGTTTTCCTTTTGTGTAATATTCTTGTCAGGTTTTACTAACTTCATAGTATCCCTATTCTTCTATTTCTAGTCTTTGGAAGCATTGTGTAATATTGGTATTATTTCTTCCATAAATATTTTTAAAATTTCACTGATAAATTAACTAGCACTTGAGGAATATTTTGTGAGTTGGAAGATTTTAACTTATAATTTAAATATCTTTATTAACATGTGACTATTCCGATAGTCTCTTCTGAGGTCAATTTTAGTAAATTATGGTTTTTCTTGGAATTTTCACAATTCATCCACATTTTAAAATGTATTAGCACAAAGTTGTACATTATGATTTCCTTCTACCACAACTTTAGCTACATTCCAAATGTCTTTATATATCCTCTTTTTATTATCATTCATTCCAAAATAATACTGAATTTTTACTGTAATTTTTTCTTTGACTTACAGATTATTTAAAAGTCCATTTTTTAACTTCCAAATATCTGAGCATTTCTTTCTTTTTTTTTCACATCTGAGCATTTCTAATTTTTTCTTGTTTGTTTCTAGCTCGATTCAACTCCAGTCAGAGGACATGTGCTAAATAGTTTTAATGTTTTAAGTTTGGTGAAACTTGATTTCTGTCCCAAAATATAATCAATTTTATTTAATAGTCCATGTGTGATGTTAGAAAGTATTCTATTAATATTCAATTAGTTTTCAATTAAGTCAGCTAGGTTTAGTCCATTAAGTAAATTAGGTTAATTTATGTAAATTAGGTCAAGTATATTAACCAGATCTTTTTTGTCCTTATTTTTTTTAAATCTGTTTGTTCTCTTGGCACTGAGAAAATTATATTAAAGTCACCCACTATGATTATGCATTTATTTATTTGAAATGTTTTGAAACTATGTTAATTAGCTAAGTATGATTTTAGTGTTGTTACAATTCTTGATGATTTGACCCTTTCATCATTAGGAAACATCTATTATTATCTCTGGTAGTACTTGTTTTCTTAAATTAGGTTTTGTCCTCATATAAGGATAATTATCCCAGCTTCCTTTCAGTTAGTTATTGAAGACTTTTGCTTTCAAATTTTATGTGTCCTTATATTTATTTATTTATTTTTAAAGATTTATTTATTTATTTGAGAGAGTGAGAATGAGAGAGAGAGAGTACATGAGAGGGGGGAGGGTTAGAGGGAGAAGCAGACTCCTTGCTGAGCAGGGAGCCCGATGCGGGACTCGATCCAGGGACTCCAGGATCATGACCTGAGCCGAAGGCAGTCGCTTAACCAACTGAGCCACCCAGGCGCCCCTTATGTGTCCTTATATTTAAAGTAAATATTGTATAAGCAGTATCTGCTTTTATGAAAAAATAATCTTTCCCTTTTAATTGCAGAATTTAGGCCATCAGCATTTAATAAAATTGCTGATCTATTTTGCCTTAAGTCCAACATTTTACTATTTGTCTTCAACTTTTCTAACTGTCCTATGCTCATTTATCTCTCCTTTCTTGTCTTCTTTGAGATTAACCAGGTATTTATTATTATTATTATTATTATTATTATTATTATTATTATTATTCCATTTTCACCTCAGTTACATTTTCAACTATACATTCCTTTACCCTTCTTTTACAAGTTTCTGTAGAGATTACAACATCTTTGAATTACTCATTTTATGGAATTTAGTATTTTTACCACTTCCCAGATAATATGAGAATTCTAGAGTAGTTCAGCTCTATTTATATCTTTCTCCTTTTGTTTTAGTGTTGCAATGACAAAAACTTATTACCATTCCTTGTAATAGCCAATATTCATTTAAGTAAGCCCCTATATTTAGCCCGCTGTGGCTCTTCATTCTTTCATAATTTTCATATTTTCATCTGGGATCATTTTCCCTCTGCCTAAAGAACACCCTTTATGATTTCCCTTAGTACAAGTCTATCGGCACACATTATCTTAGGTTTTATTTATGTGAAAATATATTTATTTCACCTTCACTCTTAAAGAATATTTCTGGGTATAGAATTCTAGGTTGACAATTATGTTCTTGAATATATCAAAGTTATTGTTCTATTGTGTTCTGACTTGCATAATTTCTGTTAAGAAATCAGCTCTAAATATTATTTTCACACCTTTGAAGGTAATTTGTCTTTTGTTCTTTGGTTGCTTTTAAGATCTTTTCAATTTTTTTTTTTTTATTTTCACAAGTTTGTCTGTGATGAACCAACTATAGTTTTCTTTGGGTCCACCTTCTTGGTTAATTATACATGGTGTCTTTCATTATATGGGCTACTAGTCTCTTCAAATATTTCTTCTGCTCCATTTTCATTTCTCATCTCTCCTGGAATTTCAATTAAACACATGTACTCACAAGATCTCATATGACTCTTACACTTCTCTATATTTTCCATCCTTGGTAAGCTTCTTACTTCTGAAGTTCATTTTCAACATTTGGAAAAGGGGATATTAATGGTTTTGCCCAGCATTTTTGTTGTTGTTTTTTTAATGAAGTTATGTAAAGTGTACAGCCAGCTTGTTAGACAGTGGTCCCTCAGTAAATATTAAGTCCCTTTGTGTTTTTGTGCTGGCATCCTACTGCTCAATGATGCTGATGATAATGGTGGTTACACTTTATTACACTTTTCCTATGAGGGAGGTGTGACTTTAAGTCTCTGACATATATTAATTCAATTTCCTTTACAGTAATTCTGTGAACTGGCATTAGGATATTCCTTATAGAGATGAGCAAACTCAGGCACCAAGAGATAAAGGAACTTGCTTGGCTGGTTCAGGGTCTCTCATGAGGCTACCAGCACCCTGTCACCCCATGCCCATCACCTAAAAGAGAAACCTGAATCACTCCCAAAGCGCTTCAGTTGAACCACAAGAAACTGAAAGTATTTGACTATATTTGACCTACAAAATGTCACTTTCAAATGGTTCAACCTAATAATTTATGCTTCCCAGACCAGGTCTCAGGATTGAGATGGTATAGTAGAATAGAACAGAGGGATTTCAATCCTACTAAAGCAAAAGCTTTTCCTTTTTCTTTCTTTTTTTTTTTTTTTTAATTTCTATCCACCTCCTTGATGTGGTAAGAGCTATGCGGGGAAGGCCAAAACTCAAGAAAGGAACATCTGGATGGAGCAGGAGGGACCAATTTTTCTGTGGTCTTATGATAAATTAGCAAATGGAGCTTCAAGAATCTGGGGCCAGAAAAGACTCCTCTTCCTCCATCCTCATCCCTGCCCCCTCCATGTTCTCCCCTCCTCTTCTTCTCTTTCCAGCATCCTGTCCCAGTCCACCTCTTCAGAGTCTGGTTTGAGTCCTCTAGGGACTTGGAGAAGTCATGTTACATTGTCTGGAATTCCCCAGAAATGCTTTCTGTTTTTCATAATGTCTTTATTTTATAACCAGCCCTGTGGCTGTTTCAGGATTCACAATAGAGTGATTGTAGAGCAGAGCCCTTAACTTGAGGGAACTGACCCTCATTAGGACAGTCCATGCTCTAAGGAGGAAGCTCTCAAAGTTGAAGCTATCACAGAATTGGGAATAACCTAAATACTTACCAATAGAAGAGTTAAACAATGTGAAATTCATACAGGGTAAGGTTATGCAGCATTTGAAAGAAATGAGGTAGTGTTGTGCAATTTAAATGGAAAGAACTCCAAAACATCTTGCTAAGTTTAAAAAAGTACATTGCTAGTCAATATGTAGAGTGGATGGTTTGTGTGTGTGTGTGTGTGTGTGTGTGTGTGTAATGTATGGAAAGTGGAAGGAACAAAAAACTAAAATAACAGCAATGGTCACTACTTGGCAGGGAAGGGACTGGAGAAGAGGGTCCAAGGGGACTTGGAAAGTAACTGCAAAGTTTGTGAAAATAGATTCATGTTCACATATACAATTGAAATGTATTTTAAAAGTCATAAAACATTCTTTTGCAACAGGCTTATGCCTGAAGTTAAGAATTATCCTACTTTGGGGGTGCCTGGGTGGCTCAGTTGGTTTAGAATCTGCCTTTAGCTCAGGTCATGATCCCAGGGTCCTGGGATCGATTCCCATGTTGGGTTCCTTGCTCAGGGGTGAGTCTGCTTCTCCCTCTCCCTCTGTGATCTCTCTCGCTTTTACTTTCTCTCAAGTGTATAAATAAAATCTTTAAAAAAACATTATCCTACTTTGGCTTCCCCAAAAGCTGACCCTGAGACAAGGATTCAAGTGCAGATGTGTTATTTAGGAAGTGATCCCAGGAAATACCAATAAAAAAGTGGAGAAGTGAGACAGGGAAGAGAAAGCAGTTGATAAAGTTTTTTAACAAGCAAGTTCCCACCATGGACAATTGGGATGTAAGCTGGTGGGGCACTCATTCCTCAGAGCAATCTCACCTGAGGAGGAAGGGAGCTGGGGTATTTATACACCAAATTCCATCACTCATTGTTGCAGCCTTCTCCTGAGGAGCATGAATTCCCTGGCATGTCTGACATGTCTGGCCCGTCACACAGCTGGGCCAAGTGGACCCTAAGGGCCCAAGAAAATCTGTAAGTAAAGAAATGAAGGGGCTGACAGTTGGAATTTGGGCTGGCATACACCTGAGTGGTAAGAATAAAGGGATTTGGACAAGATGCCAACAAACACCTACAGAAGCTATATCGATACCCCACTCCAACTCCCTGTTGGTCAGGCTGTCTTTGAGATCCTCTCTGGATATCTGAGCTGAGTGTCACCTTTTGGAGGAGAAACACCCTGAGAGAGGTGCCCAAGACTCCTCATGGCTAGAGCTCCACATGGGTGTCACCTCTCTGCCTAGGAAGCCCTGGGCCACCCATCTCCCGGGCTTTCATAGGAAGCCCCACAGTCTCAGCCCCCCTCACAGGAAAGGAGAAAAGATACAGATAGAGCAACCTTCTCTTCCTCAGGCACCGGCTGCAGATGAGTTTGATAACAGAACCAATACCGAGGATTACTTTTTAGAGGATTCCTTTCCAGAGGATTTCTAGAGGATTCAAGCAACCATATAAGATGGTGATGAAAAACCTAGATTCAAACCAAACTTTTCCTAGTTGCATAACGTGGACAGGTCACTCTTCTCAGAGCCTCAATGGTAAAATGTGTGCCATGGGAAGACCTAGCTCACAGACCTGTGTGCCAGGGACACACCTACTTAGCCGGCACAGAGAACTGAGCACAATTCGTGGTGCATGGTTAACATTGAACAAATGTCCCCTGGTTCAGAAACTAAAATGTTAAACATTCATTTCACACCTGCTGTCTTCCGAGCTTTGCTCTGGGGTGGGAAAGGAACAAGGAAAACACCTCGCGTCCCTCAAGAGGCAGTCATCTGTCCTCCTGAGTCACGCGGCTGTGAGTCCTCAAACAGGAAGTCAAGTCGCCTGGGACGTGGAGAGAGGCCACAGCTGGGAATGCAGAGGTGGAGCTGAAAGGAGAAACTCTGGACAGAGGGGGACAGTCGTGACCCTGTAACCTTGGCCAGCAGGAAAGCTCCCCCCCTGTCCCCTTGCAGGCCTGGCCTGACTCATCTGGGTGCAGCAAACCGGCTTCTATTGACCTGCTTCTTCTTGCTCTGATTTAAATTTCAAACAGCCCACGGTTTCATTCTCCCTTCACCATCCCTGAGAGCTAACCACTATGGATTTTACAGGCCTCAGAGCCCTCCGCTCACACACTCGATTTGCACAATCTTTGCATAAGGAAAAAGGCAGTCGATGCAAACTGAATTAATTGTAATTGACCATAATATGCTTATAGAAATGCCAAGGAGTTTTCATTAGTAGATAAGCCCCAAAGTATCTGCCGATGATTTACATCTGCATGAACACACTGCATGGCCACAGTTAATTACCAGACCTGCCACAGAAAGTGCTTCATCAAACCCTGGCACAGGCCTTCCGAGGGCCAACGACACCTCCGGGGACCGACACATCTTGACTCGCTTCCTGGGAAGGGCTTTGAAGTCACTGCCTGAGACAAGGCAGAGCCAAGCCGCCCCTGTTGGGTTCAGGCTGGGCCCTGCTTGCTGGCCCAGCCCCGGCCCTTGTCTCCCTCTGCCCCCTCCCTTGGAATTGCCCGTCCCTCCCACCCCACCCCACAGCCTCAGTCCTACTCCATCAGTCATCATTGCTAAGGCTGGTATTGAACTTATGCCCTGATTCAGGTAACAGATCTTCATGCCTTTGTTCTCTTGTCAACAAATACTTCCCAAGTGGCTCCTCTGTGACAGCTTCCATGCTAGGGCTGGGGACATAACACGGATAAGGACCTACCACATAGAGCTTAAAACACACAGTGATAGACCAAAAGATTGAATAAGCGCATGAATGTCAATAGGTGTTGTTGAGATGAGAGTGAAAAACAAGGGGATAGGAAGGAAATGCGGATTTTTTTTTTTAATTAGAGAGTATAAATGGGGAAGTTTTCTCAGAGGAGGTGATATCTAATCTGAGACCTGAAGCACGAGAAGTCACCAACCAGGTGAGGTGTTGAGGCAAGAGAGTTCCTGGCAGAAGAAATAACATGTGCAAAGGCCCTGGGAGAGGAAAGCAGCAGGCACCTTTTAGAAGGCTCATGAGGCTGGGAACACCCCAAATGAAGCAGAGAATGGAGGAAGATGAGGCAGAAGGAGAGTAGAAGACCAGAACACACAGGACCTTTCAGTCCAGGCTTACACGGACCTTGAATTTAATTCCAAAAGGATTGGGAGCTATGATGGGATTCAAGTGAGTCCCTTTGAATAAAGTCAGATATTTTTAAAAATCAATCTGGCTGTGAGGAGTGATAGAAACTAGATTCTTGGAGGGGTAAAAGTAGAGGCAGTCAGGAGGAGGCTGTTGGGGCCACCCAGGCACAAGATGATGGTGTCTGGTGGCAAGTCAAGATGGAGACAAGTAAGGAAGGGACAAGGGCCTCTGTCTGCTTCAGACTCTGTGGCTGAGTGCTGTTCTCTGCCCTATTCCTCCACCAATCAGTGCCCAACCTTGATCTCAGTGGCCTCTGTCCCTGGAGTCTGCGGCCTCATTCCTGTACCCCAGAACAACCCAACACTGTCACCACTGACAGTAGCTACCTCATGCCTGATTTCTCTAGAAGAGTGCTGTCCAAGGGAAATATAATGTGAGCCACATATGGAACTTTAAATCTTCTAGTACACTTTAAAATTGTAAAAAGAAACAGGTGACATTAATTTTAGTAGTATTTCATTTAACCCAATCTATTCAAAATAGTAATGTGTCAAGATGTAATCCATATAAAAATTATTAATGAGATATCTTCTTTCATACTAAGTCTTCAAAATCCAGTATGTATTTTATTTTATTTTTTAAAGATTTATTTATTTATTTGAAAGAGAGAGAAAGCAAGCACCCGCGAAGGGCAGAGGGAGAGGGAGAGAGAGAATCTCAAGCAGACTCCCCCACTGAGCGCCAAGCCCAACTTGGGGCTCGACCTCACGACCTTAGATCAAGACCCGAGCCAAAATCAAGAGTCAGGCGCTTAACCCACTGAGCCACCCGGCCGGCACCCCGCCAGTATCTATTTTCTACTCAGAGCTCACCTCATTTGGACTAGCCACGTTTCAAGTGCTTAATAGCCACATGTGTCTCCTGGCCTCCTTATTATACAGCTCAGCTCTGAGTCTATTTACCTGAACTCCTTCACCATCCTCGCCCACCTTCTGGAAAACTCATGCCTTCATCAAGAACCCTTTATCACCAGAACCCCAGGCATATCAGATCTGATTAACAGACCACAGTACACCCAATCTGAAATTCCTTTAGCACTTGCATCCGGTCTACAAATCCAGTGCAGGGCTTGCCCATCAGAAGGGATGAGGAGCTTCATCAGAGGGCCAGCTTCTCAATAGCCTTTCATCATTACACAAACTGGAAGGGTGTGCCTATGACGGAAACAGGTGATGGGCAAGCTGGGCACATGCGGGCCAACCCAGAGGCCCTCGGGGAAGTGGGACACAGTCACAGAGAGACATCGTGCTTTTGGCATCACCTGTGATATTGACTACGATGATGGGAGTCATCATCAAAACAGCCCTTACTGTCTTATTTAATTCTTATATCACCCTGTAAGCGGGGGACTATGATTGTCCCCAGGCTCAGATAGATTCACTGACTTGCCCAAGGTCACACAGCAAGTAAGCAAAGGATCTGTGTGCTTGGCCTCCTCTAACAACCACCACCGCCGCTGCCCCGTCCACTCCAGCATTTGGAGTCCTATAGACACCAGACATGGCAATACACACTTCACGTATGCACACTCATGGAACCTTCAGAAAAACCCGCCAAGTGGCTATTAATCCATTACACCTGCTGCCTTCACCGCAGCCACTCCAACACCCCTCGCTGATTCCCACAGGCGCTCTGTGTCTCTTCTCATCTTTGCAATATCCCAGTGTAAGAGCCATTCCTCTAAACATTAGGTAATATAAGGGGAGGCTCAAGAGAAAATGTTCACCCATCTGTCCCAAGGCCACAAGGATGACTGAGCTGAAACCGGACTCGAGAGCTATCTATCTGACCTGTGGTGCGCTCACACTGTCTCTCATCGGCCTGAGACCTACCTGCTAAATTATCAGGAATTTTGCAAACCAGTTGTTGAACATGGCTACCACTAAAAACCAAATTATATAAACTTACAGTTATATAAATTACATTCATAAAAGGTAAAAAAAAAAAATACTTGAAAGTCATCACTTCCTAATTACATTTGTCTCTCATCTATGCTTTATTCACATCTGTTGTATTTAGGGTACGATGGTGTGTTACTGTCCATCTCGTCCCAGCCACTTATTCAGTGGCATTAAATGAGTAGCTTGGGATTGGCCACAGCAAAAGTATTTCCACCGTGGAAGCGGCAAACGTGACAAACCAGAGCTTGTCACCAGAAACCACATACAGGATCTCTATCTGCCCCACCGTATCATGCAGGCTTACTCATCATGAAGTTCCAATCAGTGGTCCCCCAGCCTCCAGCCCCGGACAAGGACACAAGGTGCCACCTCAGAGGATGCAGATGGGTCCCCCCACACGGCCTGGCCTTCATGAGGACACTAAGAGTGGGCCAGGCAAGGCCTGCTTTGGAGACACCTCTCCTCCTGCATCCGCAAGCTTTCCTCCAAGCTGGATCCTGCATTCGGAGGGATTCAGCTCATCCCCAAAGCAATCTGTAAGTTCTAGGAATTTCCAATCAAAATCCATTTGGAATGTCCCCCCACCAGATGGAATAGGATCAGCCATACAAATGGTAACAGAAGAGCATTAAACCAAACAAGGGGAGAAAGCTGAGCAGGGGGGTCTCTGAGACTGCCCAGCTCACAGGCCCATGACGCCGGGTCTGGAGGGCTGCATTCCCTCCAAGGTGTGAGGTCAGGAGGGGTGGATGGCGTGTGATGGAAAGGTGGAGGGGTGGCAGGAAGGAAGGTGAGATGGAGCCTCTCTTCCCCCTAAAGAGAGGTTATGCGTGTGCTGTGAGTAAAGGGACGGTGACAGAAGAAAAGCAACTTGGCGGTGACCCACTGGGGGAGAATTGAAAGTGAAGACATAACCTCCTAGTGGCAAACAATCTTCAATAACCAAAACTGAGTCATGCTACCAGTGGTGCAAACAAGAGAATGTTCAGGGGAGTTGGAAGCTGTCACTGAAGAAAACGGCGGTGACATGGGAAGGGTAGACACGTCCCCCATCCCGGAGGACTGCAGGAATAACCAAAGCAGGTGCAGAGATCACAAGGGAAAGCAAGGTCAGTATGAAACTCCGGGTTTGCTCCAAGTCATGTGAGGAGGAAGAAGAGGAAGAGGAAAGAAAGCAGCAGAGATGAAAGACTATAACGAGGATGGCTTGTGGGAAACAGAGGAGTTTACTCCAGTTGCAAGGAAAGTGGTGGGAGCTCATAACACTAAAGCCAACGTTGCTGGTTTGCAAACCGGGAACTTACAACATTTACAGCACGTAGGATACATATTACCAGACCCCGCAACCGGGTTTGTGAGCGACGATGAGCAATGGCAGCTTTTATCAGCTGAGCCCACGTGTGCACACATCATTCAAGATGGTGTGAAGAAAATAAGGACCATTTGCATCCCCCTTATCTCGCACCACCCCCCGCGTCCCCCCCACCCGCATTCAGTTCCCCCGTGCAGGCGTGCTGGGTGATAAAGAAAATCATTGAGACTGTGGCAGAGGAGGGATGCTCATAGGTATCTTCTTATTTCTTTGTCCTGCATCCAAACTATCATCCCAACGATAGATGAGAACTATACAGGATACCTCACAATTTAACAAGCGGAACATAGAATCCATCCTAATGATTTCTTCTGATTTTAAACAATTTACCCAGAGGTGGGAACGTTGGCCCTATTCACCATGATGTACAATTTCTCTAATAAAGGATCTTGCATGTTTATGCATTTGATTGTAAAAATGTTCTGTCAACAAAAAAATAAAATAAAATAAGATTTTGCGTCCCTAGGAGGACCTTACAGATGGTCTCCTGCTTTGTGTTTCCTGCCTCAGTACACGGATGCTTCCATATCACTCGCTACTAAGGAGATCTCGTGTCTTTAATGAAGTCTGCTGCCATGCTTCCTGCCAATCACTGTCTTCATGAAGATCCTTCACAGACTTTTAGTCTGATTTGCACATTCAGAACCTTGACCACATGGGAAGTGAGAGAGCCAGACTTCAAAGTGAGACCTGCAGTCTCCTGTTCTGTCCTGGACACCACCCAGAATCTTCATGATTGGCCTCAAGCCAAACATACCAGGAAGACCCTGTAATAAGGACGGGTGGGCAGGGGGACGCTGTGTCCAGCCTCCCTCATCACCACAACCCTCTGCCTGGAAATGACAGAACCCACCGGGCTCTGAGAGCAGAGAGCAGGCTATCTCCAGGTGGGCCTGATTGAACCCACTCACACCAGGGAAGGATTTTAAGAGGTAGAGACTTCGGGGAACACTTTACCCATCAAAATACACTGGCGATTGGCTGAAGGGTTGATAATAGTAATCAATGACCAACAGTAGGCCAATCAGCTAAGAATACAAAATTCTGAATTCAAAATTAGGCATGAACTTGAATATTTTTTTAGAGTAAGAAAATAAATCTCACAAACGACATTTTTTTTTAAAAAATTGACAGATAACACTAACATCACAAATCCTGGACAAGAACATCGTATTTGTATTAATTAGCACACAGATGCAACTCTAATAATTCTTCCTACCTTTGATTGGCTGCATATTCTTTGATCTCTTCTCTGTGGGATGATGAGCTTGTAACATCATTTTCTAGAGAGAGGACAGAAAGGGCATGCAGACTTTCTGAATTCTCACTCTGGCACGGTGAAGGGAGGCTCATTTCTTTCAACGTCACAGATTCATTCTCGGAAATGCCACCTACGTTATTAGGGTTATTGATACATTTGAGAAATCTTTTATCAAATTTATTTCATGTATGAGCTGGGAGACTTCAGGGGATTTCCAAAGTTTTCTTGTGTAATAAGGAAACTTAAGTACCGCATGGATTGACCGCATTTACAAAGCAGGGCCTTGGAAGGACCCCATGAGAGTGAGAGACTCCAAAATTTAAATGTCACAGCTTTCTCAGCAAATGCCCATCTGCTTGGCTTACAAGGTCGTGGGGCACCCCTTCCAACTCATAGTCTACCACTCTCCTTCATTCACTTTCTCCCTCGCTCCCTCATTCTCTCTTCTCCGCTCTTCTTTCCTGATTTTCACCTAGCGTGCACGCTTTCTGTCGGTTGCCGGGCCTTTGCACATGCTGGATCCCCTGCCTTGAGCTCCCTTCCTACTACATGACTCTTCATTTTGCTAATTCCAGATCCTCCTTTAGCTTTGCTCATCTTTCATTTCTGGATACCTTCCCTCACTACATCAAACCCCTTACCATAAAATTTCTTTTTTTTTTTTTTAAGATTTTATTTATTTATTTGACAGAGACAGACAGCGTGAGAGGGAACATAAGCAGGGGGAGTGGGAGAGGGAGAAGCAGGCTTCCCGCCGAGCAGGGAGCCCGATGCGGGGCTCGATCCCAGGACCCTGGGATCATGACCTGAGCCGAAGGCAGACGCTTAACGACTGAGCCACCCAGGCACCCCTACCATAAAATTTCTTAATACCATGCCCCTCTCTCTCAAAACACCAGACACAAGTGTATATGCTGCTCTAGGTTTACCTCATTAATCTCTTTCTCTCCAAAGGGAGCACCAGGAGGGGGGACCCCATTTGGTTTCATTCCCTCATTATATCCCCAGCTCCTAGTACACAGTCTGGCTCATGGGAGGGGTTCAAGAGATATTTACTGATTGAGTCTGGAGGACTTGGGGAGAAGAGATGTAAATTGAAAGTGATCAGTGACCCCCTCTCCCTGCAATGAAAAAAATCAAGAAAGCAACCTTTGGTTTCCCTTTGGCTCCATTTCACCTGAGTCAACTGCCTGATGGTGAGTCCCAGGTGTCTAGCCAGCCCCTTTGAGAATATCTTCATCCTAAAGCAGGCTTTTTGCACCTTGAGAAACCACAGGTGTTGCTATAAATACCACAGGGAGTCAAAATTTGAAGTCTGAGGTGAAAAGAAATATGGATGAAATGATTAATAAAGGACTTTGGGAATGGGTACAGATGAAGCTTTGGGGAGAAGTTGAGGTTGGGCAGCTATATTAAAAAAAAAAAAAATCAAATATCCCTTGTCCCACTTTCAGATGCTGGCCCAGGCCTCACCAGAGCATGCCTTGTGGATGGGTCTTTGCCTGTCTATATGGTAAGAACAATGGCTTCTGGAAAGGTTTTCCCCTCTGGTCTATTAGTCCGTGTTTCCACCATTAGAGTTGCATTTCTTTTGATTAAGTACTGCACTTGTAAGAGTTTTAGAGCCTGCCTTCTCCAGCTCCAAGCACCTCCCTTACTGAGGCCTGGCCCTTTCTGACTCAGTCTCTTTCAGTTCTGAGCGATGCTGATAAGAAGAGACACCCTCAGCCCATCAAAGAGTATGATCTGGAATTATACATGCTACCCATAGATTTCAAGTTGCAAGACCCACATGCCCCTTAAGACTAGCTCCCTCTACGGGCGCCTGGGTGGCTCAGTTGGTTAAGCGTCTGCCTTCAGCTCAGGTCATGATCCCAGGGTCCTGGGATCGAGCCCCGCATCGGGCTCCCTGCTCAGCGGGAAGCCTGCTTCTCCCTCTCCACTCCCCCTGCTTGTGTTCCCTCTCTTGCTGTCTCTCTCTCTGTCAAATAAGTAAATAAAATCTTAAAAAAAAAAAAAAGAGAAGGATTCCAAGTTGAGGCCAGGCTCACTGAGGAACCATATCATGTTTGATTAGCAATGTCTGCTATATGATCAAGAGAAAGAATGGTAATGGCATGAACACCACACAGTTGGTTTCTCTGCCCTAATTCCTAACATTTGGTCCAAGACATATGATTGGGTTTTAGGCCAACTTTAACTTAAATTTCTCCAGAGTCTGAGGGTCTGCCCTAGATCCAATTGACATGGTATCATATGATATTCCACAAGTGTGGCCCTGACCAATTCTGGAATCATGGCTAACAACTCTCAGTTTCCCGTCATGGGTAGTTTGCTAAGCCCCTGAACCAACCACCTCCCTTATTCGGGTCCCACTCTCCAGGGCCATGTGCTGAACAACCGGGTAGGGCCTGGCCCTAAGCCCAGAAGCCCATGTAATTAGTCAAATTAGCCAGTACCCAGGAAGCCTTCGGACCCACTCCTCTTGCCACCCATCAGCCACCCCCTACAGCCCCAGCTGGCTAGGATCCTGCCCCCAGCGTGCAACCCCTGTGCGTCCTGTGTGGCAGCCTTCTCTTCTCCTTCCAGTTGGAGACACAAGGCAAAGGAGCTCTGCCCTTCAAGCCTCTGTCCGTGTGCTGTGTCCCACCACACGCCGAATCTTTAGATCTCATGAACTACGTGTGTCTGAAGGCCTCAACCTACCTAGTTGCTGTAATCCCCAAAGAAGCGGACCCTCCCTCCAAAAACACCAGGAACATCTGAGTGTTTGCTTCACATCACAAAACTCTTGTTTCCTGGGATGATTTTTCGCGCTTCCTATTCAGCCTCTCAGAAGCCATCTTGGCTAAAACTCTAGATAACATTTGGCCCCGGGGATCATCACTTCCATCTCTGGCACGTGGGAATATTGCTTGGGATTTGGGGCCTGTGGAGGCCCTGAGGGGTTGCATTTTGTGCCTGAGGCATCCCCTCCTTCCTCTGAGAGCTCCCGTCCACACACGGCTGTGGAGCCCACCGAGGAGGCCACTTCCAAGCATCCACAAGAGAGGCTGCGACACAGGGAGACTCCATTCCACGTTTTCGTATTTGTCAATAGTCTTCTTCTTCCCTCACCTTCACTGCCTCTCAGATCTGCTTGTGTCATAAGAAGGGGATCAATGCCATGCTTTCCTTCTATTTCTTCTTCTCAAGACAGACTTTCTCCTCAGACTAAACAGTAGAAACACTTTTACCACCACAAAATGGTCAATTCTGAGAAAATGCTTGGCATTCTGTAACAGGAGATGCTCTTGTTGGGATCGCCAGGATAGATCTGTGTCATTGGGAAGGCAGACAGACGCCGCCATGAGAAAGGACTGGTGGAAAGCCGAAAGTCGGTGCAAGTTGCCCTGATCCGCCTGGGTAAAGGCCAGATCTGTGGGGCAGTAACACAAAATGGGGGAATTCCATGGAAATTCCTAATGAGAAAATTTTATCAGCAGCATTTGAAACTGAGTTTTCTGGCAGACATGTCATGCTGGGAGGGTAGTTTCTATTTCTTGGAACCATCATTAAAGAGAGAGATTTATAGCCCAAGGTGGCGAGGGCCTGGGACCCATATCCTGTGAGAACTTCCAGAGGACTCTGAGCCTGAAAAAGAGATGGTTTGTGCTCGGAAAGGGAGGAACTAGAGCAGTCTCTTTGAGAGAGGACAATCACAGGCACCTGGGTGGCTCAGCTGCCTTCAGCTCAGGTCATGGTCCCAGGGTCCTGGGATCGAGCCCCGCATCGGGCTTCCTGCTCGGCGGGGAGTCTGCTTCTCCCTCCCCCTCCCCCTGCTTGTGTTCCCTCTCTCGCTGTCTCTCTCTGTCAAAAAATAAATAAAAATCTTTAAAAAATAAATAAATAAAATAAATAAAAAATAATAATAATAATAAATAAATAAATAAATAAAATCTTTTTTAAAAAGGGGGGGGCGATCAGAGCTCACATCCACAGCAAGTGCATAGGCACCAGACCCTTCAGGTGAATACACCTCAGGGGCTGGGTGCCATCATTATGCTTCTCGAACAAAGGAGGAGACCCAGGCTCTGAGATACGAAGTGACTTGCCCGGGTGACACAGCTACAGCTGCCAGAGCCAGGTTCAAACCCAAGGACCGGCACCAAAATCAAGCCTCTTAGCCACTGCCCACAGGCTGCCCTCTGGTGAGGTCTCTTCCAGTGTGACCGCCCACGCTCCAGCTCCTCTCGTCCCTGCCAGCAAGGCCCCGGCTTTGGAGAAGCCTCCGAAGCAGCCGCCATATTGATCTCCAGAATAATGGAACCATCAAACTTCGGGATATATTTTTATGTAAAAAGCAAGGTGGAGAAAAGTGTGTATCTTGATTTGGGTGACCCTAGAAGCAGACCAGGAGACAGAGATTTGGGTAAAAGTCGTTTATTTGAGAGGTGATCCCAGAAAACTGGTAAGGTTAGGAGAAAGTCAGATGGGGTGGGGGGTGTGGGGTGGAGGGTGCGGGGGAGTAGCCAGTAAGTGAGTATTCTCCCGCAAGTTTCCATGGTGGGTAAGTGGGGCTTAATACTGCCGGAGGGTTCTGGGGGTCAGTGTAGACAGTGAGCGTAGACCATGCAGTTTTGTAGATTTGACCTTGAAGGTGTATACATTTTATGTAATTATAAATTAATTTTTTAACTAATTGTATAGATGAATATGTATTATTTATATATTCAATTGTCATTTTAAAATCACAACGTTAAAAGGCAATCCCTATAAAATTAAACTAAAATTAAACAAATGAATAAATCCACGTCTTGAGCAGATGGTACAATCACACAGACAGACAGAACTATGTCAGGTGATTTTAAAATACAGTAATCTGGGGCTGCCTGGCTGGCTCAGTCGGAAGAGCATGTGACTGTTGACCTCGGGGTTGTGAGTTTGAGCCCCACATGGGGTGTAAAGATTACTTAAATAAATAAAACTTTTAAAAACAATAATTTAAAAAATAAATAAATAAATAAAATACAGTAGTCTGACTGTTCATCCTCTGTGGGATGTGCCTCGCCTACATCAATTTAATGAGAAAAAAAAAAACTTAAGCTGTTTTCAGTGATCATAGCATTGGTGGTATGGTATGGTCAGAGTATAGTACTCTGACATAGTTGAATGGTTACAGTGGCATAAAATAAATATGGTTCCTTTGGGAACTGGAATATTACTTGATGGGAAAAGTAGGAAATACAGATGGAAGATCGAAAACATAGCAAAAATGATGCCAGTTTTAATCAGAAGCTTCAGTATAAAGTCAAGATGTGTTTTCTCGGGTGCCTGGGTGGCTCAGTTGGTTAAGCGGCTGCCTTCGGCTCAGGTCATGATCCTGGAGTCCCGGGATCGAGTCCCGCATCGGGCTCCCTGCTCAGCAGGGAGCCTGCTTCTGCCTCTGACCCTCCCCCCTCTCATGTGCTCTCTGTCTGTCTCGTTCTCTCTGTCTCAGATAAATAAATAAAATCTTTAAAAAAAAATAAAAAATAATAATAATAAAAAATAAAAAAAAGATGTGTTTTCTCTTCAAAACAAAATACATACGTCCTACCTGTATCCACCAAAAAGCCCTAGAAACAATGGCCAACCCAGTAGCAACGAGCACCTCAAAACCCAGTTATGGGTATCTAAATGTCATGTACCACTGAAAGAAACAAGGGTTGAGTCTAGGTTTGGAAAAGAAAATGTACAAGATGAGTCTGGAACACATCCCCAAACTAGACAGTGAGAAGCTACCAAAAACCATGAGGTCAAGTCAAAAGGACTCGGGACTCAAATTAAAGAGTCCCCCGCAGGCCAGACACAGGAGAATTTGGATCTCAATAAAAGAATAACTGCCAGGCACTGAGACCCATCAAATACTTTATGTCCATGAGTGCAAAATGAAAGCAAGAACAAAACAAGCTCACCGGTGTCCTACATCAAACACTATAGAACCAACTCATTCTGAACCCTAGGAAATAAGGCAAAGAATCAAGCATTAGTTTTTCTTTCCCCTATAAACTGTATCTCAGGATGCAGAGAAGCTTTTCTTTAAAAAGTGATTCAGGTATTGAGGGACAAAGAAATGATGGGCTTAAAACTAAGATCATTGATCAAAATGACCATCAGAGGTTGCTACCAAGAGAAGTGAGTCAACCAGACTTCCTAACAGGAATACGCAGTATCCTGAACGATGAAGAACAGCTGACCTTGAACAACACAGGAGGGGGCGGGGCAGTTAGGGATGAAAATCTGCTCACAACTTTTGACTCCCCAAACATTTAACTACTAGTAGCCCACTGTTGACCTTACCAATAACATAAACAGTCGATGAACACATATTTTGTGTTACATGTATTATATATTGTTTTCTTACAATAAAGTAAGCTGGAGAAAGGAAAATGTTAAGAAAACCAGAAGGAAGAGAAAATAGGGTACCACACTGTATTTATTTTTTAAAAATCTGTGTCTAAATGGACCCCTGCAGTTCAAACCCGTGTTCAACGGTCAGCTGGATTTTTGCCAAACAACTAAACCTGAATCTGATCAAAATTCTAGATCTAACTACTGATTTACAGGAAATACCAGGGGCAAAGGAACATGTTAAACCACACCACCGAAGTGCAATCAGCAAAATGCAGACTGTGGGGGATTCTTTAGAAAAACAACCCAGTTTTTCAACAAGTATATCTCAAGGGTGCAAAGTAGATTAAAAGATATCGAAAAGACCCACGAACCAATTGCAATATATGGACGGTATTTGCATCTTCATTCACACAAATACATAATTTTCTAAAATTATGTAATAAAATGGGGAAATTTGAACAGATTGGATAAATAAATAATAATTATTAATATTTTGGGGTATAATCAAAGAATTTTTATTTTTTTTAAATAATCTCTATATTATAGAGATAGATACTGGAGCGCTTAGGGATGAAATGATACTTGGGGTTTGTTTAAAAAATAACATAAGGCAGGGGGATGTGTGGAGGATACAGGAAAACAAGATTGATCACTAGTTAATAATTTTTTGTGCCAGGCCAAGGGTGCTTGAAGATCTGTTACACAATCCTGCCTACCTGATTTCTGTGTGGTATTTTTCATAATAAAAGTTAAAGTTACACACACACATTAAAAATTACTATCAGTGGCCAGGTTTTCTCCAGAGAGGACGGGAGGGGTGGGATGGAGCAGGGGTAAGGCTGAAGCAAGCAGCCAGGTCCTAGCATCCTTCCCCTCTGCAGAAGAGGAGGGTTCGTTGCCTCCGGGATTGGGAGGACCTCATAGAGCTGCATACTGAGACTTAAGAGCATGGGCCTTGGCATGAGGTAGTTCCGCACCTCTGTCACTTAGTTACCTAGAGGTGCTCCAGTGTCCTCATCCGATGGGTGGGGGTCAGAGTGGTAGCCACCTCGTCCACGCCAGAGTGGATCCAGTGAGCTGATACCTGGACAATACTTAGCAAAGCTCCCAGCTCCTAATACACAATTGGAAAAGTGGTAACTATTCTTCTATTAATATGTGATTGTATTATCATTGTATCATTCTCCACCTTCCCTGTGAGCTACGCTCGCCCAAGCAGAGGCGATGGGCGCAGTGACTCAGAGGCTCCGGAGCTGGTGGCCCAGACACGGCACCTGTCTCCATCTCTCACTGGTCCTCTCTGGCCCCTTCGCCGTACAGTTGCCAACCGGAAAACGGAATGGAGCTTTCATCTCAAACCTCGACGATCCACAGCCTCCCTCTCCCTCGCTTCCTCCTCGCTCCCTTTCTGTCCCTCCTCCCTCCTTCCTTCTCTCCTTCTTCCCTCAGAGCAGCACTTTCCACCATGACAAGTGAAGCGATAATCTAAGCAATAATTTAACTCCTTGCTTCCTACTTAAAAATCCCCCTAATTACTGGGTAATGGGTCCACAGAGGCATTCGGGCTGGGTGAGCTCTGCCTGCAGGCACAGCCATAGTTCATCTGTCTGTCCTAATAGCACTCTAAAGTTCACCCTTATAAACATGTCACTGAGCCCGTAATTGAGTGACTGGTCATTAGGTTCCACGTGCGGTACCTGTGGGTCACCGATCACTCGGAGGTGATGGATCTTTCCCCGATACCTCGGCTGGGCAGCCCACAGAGCTCTCTATCACCTCTGAGCAGAACATTACTCTCCGGGAAGACCACAGTGAGCCCCACTGGGCCGTCTTAACTGCAGAGCTCCATCGGAAGGGCCAGACGGAGGAGAGGTGAGAGCAGAAGCATGCATCCTCCTGCCCCACTCACGGACCTTCCCAGAAACCTGTCCTGGAAGGGTCTTCTAGGAGACGCTGAAGATAAGACACAGTGAAGCCATCGAGATTCAGTGCAAGAATAATTGCATGATGGGGTCAGAGTCAATTTGAGAGTAGAGGCGTTGTTGTAAGACAAGGAAAGAGGATTGGAGTTTTGTTTACTAGACTTGGCTCAATGCACTAGAAACCTCTATCGCCCCTGAGCTGTGTTCCCTCGAGTGAGACACTTGACCTCTCTGTTCCTCAATTTCCTCATTCATGAAATAGAGATGATAGTGCCTGCTTCCCTCCCAGGCTCATGCTGAAGACTGACTGAGTTAATGCACATCAAAAGAAATGTCGAACAGTGTCCAGCACCCACTAGGTAATCAAATGTTAGTCCATTCTAAACAGACCTATCATGTCCCTCTTCTTTCATCAGAAATGCTTTTTTGTGTGTGTTTTGATGATGATGGAAACGGAATATCATAGTGGTTAAGGGCACAGGCTTTGATGTTAGGCTGATTAGAATCAAATTCCAACGGCTGAATAGAATCAAATTCCAACGGTGCCCCCCTAATCTCTGTGTGGCCCTGGGCAAGTTCCTCAACCTCTCTGAATGTCAGCTTTCTCCTCCATAAAATGGGGATATTAACAGTGGCAATCTCATAGAGTTCCTATAAGGATTAAATGAAATAATGCATGTAAATGATTTAGCATAGTGATTGTCAAGTAGCTAGAAATAATTCAGTAGCCCATTAGATGAAGGTGATGGTTAACACCCTAGAATGGATCAGCTTTTTGAGGACAGAAGAGTGTAGGGTAGGAAGAGAATAGAGCCTAGAATAAAACACTGTTGGTCACAGAGATTACATGAATTTATTAATCCTAAAAATGAATATTTATCAGAACCCCATTATGGGCCAGGCATTCTGCCAGTGGGATGAATCCAGAAGAAGATAAAGCAGGTGCATTCCCCTGAACCCTTGAAGACCTAGTGTAGAAGAAAAAGAGGAACCAAAATGAAATTATAACCACAACCACGATTTACTGAGCACTTACTATATATAGGCCCTGCACATGGACGAAAGCCAGACATGGTAGGCCTTCTTTGGATGCCCTTGGTTTTCATCCCACCCCACCTGGAGGCAATACCTAGCACTTCATCAGATGCCTCCTGCCAAAGATCCAGATGCATGAATGCATTAATGGGAAATTGATATCTTGCTGAGATTTCCCAAGGACATGGGAGGGAGAGCTTCACATTGCTCGTCATACAGGAGAAACGCGAACAAATCCCATTCTTCCCCCAGCACCCCGATCCCACCACGTCACGTTTCCTTCCCCTGCCTCCTGCCTCATCCCCCTCCTCCCTCTGCCTGACCCTGGCCATGGCCTCTCCAAAGCCGCTCTGTGACCCCGTGCAACCTCATTCCTGCCTCCAGTTTGTGGACCCCTCTTATCCCAGCAGGGGCCAAATGCAACTCTGTTCTTCTTGAAGCATGTGCCTGGGGAAGCCTCCTCCACAGCCTCCCTCAATCCCAAATTGCTTATCAAAGAGTTTCGTTGTTTATGGTGGAATTCTTCAAGAATTCATCCAACCAAGCAGGCCTCATGGGGGAAGCAGAAGGAGAGGCAGGGGAAAGTTGCTGTTCTGAGAATAGATTTTCAAAAGATATGGAGAAAGCAGCAGTTTTTGTCCCTACCTCCCCATTATCTTGACATCAAACATCAGCCCTGAGCAAGATATCATTATCCACATCTTATAAAGAAGTAAATTGGTATCCCAGGAGAATAAGGAACTTGTGTAAGGCCATAAACAAGGATAAGGCAGAGGCGAGGTTCGAACCCAGATGTACCTGACTCTTTCCACTTCACGTCAGTGAGAAGGAGGAGGGGAGGTAGGAGAAACAGGACAGATCCAGTGAAATCCTGCACTCAGACCGTCTGTGTGTGCCTCTTGAGGAGCCAGTCATGTTCCACCCTTTTGGAGCTGTGTGGGGGAAAGAAGGTTCTAGTTGTCTTCCTGTTCATAACTGGACTTCTTATCATTAGCGGTAGGAAATAAGAAACCAAAATCATCTGAATTGTTTGTAGAGTAAGAGTTAATGGGTCCCTACTAAAGGTATTTCCTAAAAGAAACTATATGAATTGCATGTTCTCAGCTACTTTAACTTCTCAGAAAGTATGAGGAGTGCTCTAAATAAGAGAGGCTATCAAGTAAGTCACACCAGAGAAGGGAGATACGAGGCAAAACTCAGGCCCTTGGCTCTCCCCATAAGTAAAACACACCTACTAATGCTTTTTTGCCTCCTCAGAAGGTTATTTATATATGTTGAAATAACACATATAAAAGGAATTTAAGCAGCATAAAGAAGCTTGTGAATTAAAAACATGATCACCTTTAAAGAAAATGAATTAATATTTTGTTTAAAAAGTTTCAGAGTATTCCAATAAGGCCCAGGGTAGGCAGTACCTGGAACATTAGGGGCTCTAGCTTCTTTCTAGAGTGAGTTTCTTGAATCTCTTAATACCTATGACATCCCTTCCTCACCCACCCTAAAAAAACCAGGTCTGAAGTTTGCCAAAGAGCTGTCTTCATTCCAGACGTGGCGCAAGGACCCAAGATTGCATTCGCCTTTATCTGAGCACTTCAGACCGTGATATTCGTGAGGCCAGAAGAGGGAAGAATAGAGAGTAAACAGGGATTCGGTTGAGGTTACCAGGAAAAAACAAGCACTGGAGACCTCCAGGGGACACACACCAAGCCCTCTTCCTCATTCCTCTCTCTCACTCAGTCCACAGAGCATCAGCCTTGAAGGCAGGCAGGACAGGTTTCCACAAATCCAGGTAGAGACAGTGTTAACGCCTTCAAGAAACTTTACCCTGTGCATGACAGGCAAATGAGATTGGTTCTCACCTTTCAAAAAATGTAGCCTCCCCTGCTGGGTCACAAAGATCTGCTCCAAGGAGTGTCAATCATGGAATGATGGATGGGTAGCCTACGGTGGGTCACCAGTGTTCTCCCTGCTTAGCGAGCCCCAGCGCTTGTACGCAGGAGAGCTAACAGCTGCTCCATAGGGCGTAAGTCCAATCAGGACTGCAATTTCTCTGCACTAAGGACCCCTGCAGTGTGGCCTGTCCTACTGCCCTGCTGGGGCACTGGCAAAAGCTCCATTTTCTTCCAAAATATCTGCACTACGCCTTCCACCCAACAATGGCATGAGCCGGCCTGGAAATGAGAATGATATCTATCTTCCATGGAGTTCTTACTACTATGTATCAGGCTATGTACATTAGTGGATTATTATATTTGTATAATAATAAATGCTATCATTACTCCTATTTTGCAGATGGGAAAACTGAGGATCAGAGAAGAATCAAATCTAGCAAGTGACAGAGATAGATTTTGAACCCAAGCCTTTTGATTCCAAAACCTGAACTTTTAACCACTAAGTTATATGTAATTGTATGCTGATTTCTTATTATTGAGATGTGCGTATCACAAAGTATGGTATTTTTGTTAAATTGTATACATACTATATATGGCTGTATGAGCTACCCATGAGTAGGGAAAATTTAGGAATTTTCAGCTTTGTGATTTTCTTATTGAATTTTTACAGAAAGCATGTGTTACTTTAAGGTTAATTAACTTGGCTCTTTAATTACAAAATGTTCCACATATTCACATATAAGTGCAAGGACTAATACCACAAAACTACTTACCCACCACTCAGATTTAACAAATATCATTTAGTCGTATTGGCTTCAAAATTTTTTAAGAAAGAAAACATTCCAGATAGAAGTGAGAAACTCCCCCACCCATCCCACATCTTGTCCTTATGCCTCCAGCCTCCCCAGTATTCTGAGGTTAGAATGTCGCCTTCTTAACCATGTTTTTATATCTTTACATGTGTATGTATTCTCATCAGGAAAAAAACATACTACATATGCATGTTTCTAGAAATAACATTTAGAAATCCTGCTGGCTTTTTATATGCACTTTCCTTTCATGGGCATCTGCAATTGGCTTTTCTCAATCCTGCTAAATTACTCACTGTATCTCCATCCACAATTTGTCAACTTTGTATGGTTCGAGATTACACCTGCCTCCTTGTTTCATGTAAGATAGAGTTTGTGTTTCTGTTTATCGTTCTCCATGTTGTTTGGGGTTACTTTCAAAAGGAGGAGGGGAGTATGAAACCACATCTCTCTGATTCTTGTCCTGCATCTATCTTAATGAACTTATGGTTTTGGTTCTTTGGTCTGACAGTCATATGAATTACATAAATAGATTTTCCCATGTTAAACCATCCCTGAATTCCTAGGATTAGCTGAAAATATTCATGGTGTGGTTTAATTGTTCTTGTTTTGCTACATTGCCTTGTTGATATTTAAGTTTTTCTCATTTATAACCATAAGTGAGATTGACCTATATATAATTCTGCTATTTAGCTGTCTTCTTCCATTTTGATATTAAGGTTAATTTGCATCATTAAGTAAATTGGAGAACTTTCCACCCTTCTGTACTCTCTGAAATAACTGTTCATTGAAGGGTTGGGAAAAGATGTTCATAAAACCATCTGCGCCTAATGCTCTTATGGGGAGATTACTTTTATTAGTAATACAATTTATTTAATGAACATGGGCTTATTCATATTCTCTATTTCTTCTGGAGATAATCTGGGTCATTAATCATTTTTGAGAAAAGTGCCCATTTTTCTACATTTTCAAATTTTCTCATTTATGATCCTCTTTTAGCTGTAGCTCTCTACCCCTTTCATTTCCAGTCTTTTTAGGTCCACCTTTTTTCTTTTCCTCTTGCCCAGTCTTGCCAGAGGACTGCCCAGGTTGCTGGTCTAGAAAAATAGAAACAAAACTTTCTCGTAATCCAGTGTGTTTTTACATACATACATGCCTACATAAATTGCTTTTCCGAATAAAAATGGCAGAACAGAGGCTAATTCTGCTTCTAGAAAGACCCTACTCTCATCAACATGAGGGAGTAAATTAGAGCGCCCACATAAAGGCAGGACAGCTTGCTCACTGCACAACCCAAGCTCATGATCTGGAAGGAGAGGCGCCTGTGTTCAGATGCTTCCCCTCCTACGTGGGTGGCCAGGAACAAATGGAAATAAAGATGCCCCGTCTCAAAGTCTATGGTAAGGATTACCTGGAAGAATCAGGCTAAAGACTCAGGATGAGTGAGTGAGTGACTGAGTGACTGAGTGACTGAGTGTATGATAGCCAGAGCTAAGGAGGCCTGGGTTCAAATCCCAGCTCAACTGCTTGCCAGCTTTGGCCCTGGGCACCCTGCTAGTTTGTGAAAATGAGATAAAAAAGATTTACTTGAGTTGTCATGGAAATTAAATTGCAATTCTGTTTGGCATCGTGCTTAACACGGAGAGAACCAATAGTCAAGAAGGACTGTTGTGGGGGCGCCTGGGTGGCTCAGTTGGTTAAGCGACTGCCTTCGGCTCAGGTCATGATCCTGGAGTCCCTGGATCAAGTCCCGCATCGGGCTCCCTGCTCGACAGGGAGTCTGCTTCTCCCTCTGACCCTCCTCCCTCTCATGCTCTCTGTCTCTCATTCTCTCTGTCTCAAATAAATAAATAAAATCTTAAAAAAAAAAAAAAAAAGAAGGACTGTTGTGGCTAGCACTATAATCACCATTAGCGCTCTTTTGGTGAAGGCCTTCGCTCAAGGCCATTCAGAGTGCCGGCCAGGAGTCCCCTTTCCTTCATTCCTCTCTTGGCTGCAGCCGGACATGACAAGGACAGTGCAGTCCCAGCCGGCCTAAGTGTGGTTCAGCTCTGATCCCCAGAGCTAGCACATTCCCTCTAACAGCTGCCCTCAGCATGTAAGAAGCCTCCCCTTTCTAACAGGTAGAAAGTGTGGGTTTGAAAATACAGAATTCCATAACCAGTGATTCCCTAGACTTTCTACTAAAACTCTCAAGAGTGGAATTATACCCAAGGCTGGTAAAATTATACCCTGTGTCTGCTTGTATAACTTGGTGGTTTTTAAATCAAGCTCCCCAAAGTCTTAGGGATTCCATAAACCAGGCTTCCCTCTGCCTCAACCACGTGCTAATGTAAACAGAACACATTACCTTCCCCCTCTCACTTCACCCAGAGTTTCAAATCATGGGCATTAATATGAATCTTCACTTAAAGAAAGACTCCACAGCTTAACACCCACCCAGGGGTACGAAGCATTGACATCATTCAGGGCCAAGACTCTCCGTCTACCTTTGGCCTCATGTCTATGATATTTCATAGAAGAAAATATCATGAACCCCTTTGGGTCTCAGTTTCCAGACCTATAAAATAAGAATGATGATAACTGACTGACAGCACCGCGTGAGGCAGAAATGGAGAAATCAGCATGAAATGGTTGGACGTGCTGTGCGGTCGTGTCCTCGTGGTCAAAGTTATTTCCCACACACACGTGCACACCGGCTTCTTCGGTTCTCTCTAGCCTAATACTTTCCTCTACTGGGAACACTCCTACATTGTCTAGAGAGAGCATGACACAGTGAGGAAGGCTGGAGGGGTGAAGAACAAGCACCTAACAAGTCCAAGGGGGACCCGGCAAAGTCACAGGAAAAGTAGAAGGAAGCCGCAGGGGCAGATGTTGAAATGCCCGAGGTTGAGCGACGGTCCAGGGTCTAGGAACCCCAGTGGAGATGGCAAAGAGGGGCTTCTGGGCAGCTGCTGTGCAGAGTCACTGTGACCCAGAGCAGACCCTGAGCGGCGCAGCAGGAGTAGAAGATGTCAAATGCATCAGAAGGCAGGAGGACTGGCTCTGTTTAGCCATCCGTCCAGTTGAGCGGGGCACGTTCAGCCTTCCGGGACGATGACGGCCAATTGGTTTCATCTTACGGGCAAGTCCACCTGATGGGCAGTGGCTGCCTAGAATTTGGTGCTGCTCACTAGCCCCATGATTGCCTGGTGATGTTACAGGCAAAAGAGGAAACAGCTGAGTATCCGTGTCACCTATTTGAACACTTACACCAGATAGAATTAAGCCTCCTTTTCCTCTCTCCCATGTGTCATCTCCAAAGAGGATGGTTCAGATACAGCTAACATTATGTGCGAAATGCCACGGCAAACACTTCATCTGTATTAGCTTCTTTCATCTGCTGCAAACACAGGTAGGCTAATTGTGGTTATGGGGTTTTTTTAAGCTCCCTTCTTCTAGAAATACATACGAAATGTTAATGGACAAAAACACAGTGTTTCTGAATCTGAGATTTGCTTCATAATAATCTAGGAGTAACAGCAGGGTATAGTTGGAATATGAGTGACCACACATTCATAGTTTTTGCAGCTGGGTGATTGGTACTGGAAATTCATCCTGCTAAGCTCATTACTTTTGTCTAAGTTTTGTATACGTTTGAAATTTTCCATTAAAAATGTTTTCTTTAAAAAACACTGTTAGATATTAATAATATTAGCTCCATTTACATACATGAAAACCGGGGCTCAGAGGTTAATTACACTCCTAAGTTCGGAGAACTAATAAGCCTACTGCAGTAGAGGCCAAGTTGTGCCCATCAAGTGAACCACTCACTGACCATCCGCAGCCAAGGCGCAGACTCCAGCAGTCAGCCCCTTCAGTATCTGTTTCCTCTGCATGGAGCCACCTCACCCAAGGCCACATCCTTCCCGGGGACACCAACGTCCCATGATGGAGCGAAGCAAGGTTGTAAAGGCTCAACCATTTCAACTTAACCTAGGACAATTCCCGTGGGCAATGCTCATTCCAGAGCTTTCTTCTGGGTCAGCCCAGCCGATGCTGGACCTGCATCTGGGGTCCTGCTGGCCCTCCTGCTTTTTATGGGCATTGACTGCAAACAAACATCTTGCCTCCCGACCTGCATCTTATCATCTCCTTCTAGGGAGCCCAACCTAAGACACAGGGGAGCCGGGGTCTGGACCAGAATCTGTCTGAATGGGCAGCATAAGTGAATCTGTCAGAAACAGGGTGGGAGCAGCTGGCCCCGACGAGCCCCTCAGTGCTCAGTGTTTGGCACCCAATCTGCTTCCCCAGCCTGGTGCCGTGGAGGCCTACATAGTGGAGCCCATGAACATCGGGAGACAAAATGTAAGAGTAGTCCCACATCCAGGACTTTCTGAGCAGTGGGAGGGCACTGCTGCTAAGTTCAGAGAAGACCTTCCTGGTATCAGTTCTCAGCAGGCCCAGCTGGATGCAGCTGCAAGAATACTTTGAAGGCAGTGGCTCATGCCCTGGCCCAGGAAGCCCACCCGAGGCTTCCCAGCAGCCTGACCTCAAGGCCAGGCCCGCTTCCCAGCACCTCCACAAGGAAGCAACTCCGCAAGCCGCCCGAGCCAGCAGGTGGCTCTGAAAATGCCCCATGTAATTAGAAATCTCATTTCCATTCCTCGTCCCTGGTTTGCATGGCAAAGAGAGTAGTTTTTCTGGAATGAATTATCCCCTCCCTACAGATGTCTTCAAAGGCTTATAATCCAAAACGGGCTCTCCAAGACCCAGCCTTCCCAGGGCCGCCCAGGCACACAGGAAGTCACTCCTTTGTGGGCACAGATGGGCTTTTGAAAATGTATGAACGGTGCTGATGTGGCAGAAAAATTCTGGCCCGTGAGGGCAGGAGTCAGTGTCCCCGGTGCCCAGATCTCAGGGGAGCTCCGAGTCCTTTACCCTCACCTTCACTCAGGCTGAGCTCACACGGTTTGCCCGAGACGGTCCCCACTGCAGCACTGCGTGTCCAGCGTCCCAGAAGACCCTCCGTGCCGGGCACACTTGCCGCTTGCTCACTCTGCCTTCGCTCCCAGTTTGCCAAGGTCAAAAAGGAGAGGAGCTAAGGTCAATCAGCTCCAGTGGATGGAGGCCCTTCTCTCTAAGTCAAATTGAAATTTATATATATATATATACACACACACACAAACACAATATTATTATATATTATATACATTTTATGTTTTTTATATTTTTATAAATTTATATATTAGATACATTTTATTTATTTGTATATTATATTATTAATTTATATATAAATATATATACAAACTATATAAATATATTTGATATTAAAAACATAAATTAATAATATATACATTATATACACTATATGATGCATGTATAATATACATTGTATTATAATATTATAACATAATATGGTATAAATAATACTATTTATAGCACTATATATATGTTTCATAATATTGTATACACCATCTACATCAGCTGTGTAGTTAATCATGCATCCATCCATTTATTTCTAGCAAACAGGTATTAAGTTCCTACTGTCTATCATGGCCAAAGAATTACAGACGTTAAGGAGTTCCCAGTCTGATGAAGGGGTTCTTTACCTGCAGGGGTCCATAGATGGCTTCTTGGCAGGTGAAAGTCTGTAAACTCTCTAATATTACTATAAAACTCTCTGTGTTAAGGTGTCCATAATCTAAAGACGTTCACAATTTTCTGGATGACGAAATTAACCTATAAATTGTTAATGACAACATAGCACATATGTGTGTTCTATGGACCACAAATATTGAAATCCTCTGGCTTCTTGATTCTCAAAGTGGTGCACGAACCAGCAGCATCATGCAAGAGCTTGCTAGAAATGCAGATTCTCTGGCCCCACCCAGGACCTACTGACTCAGAGTCTTCCTTCTCACTTGACCTCCAGGTAATTCCTGTGCACATGACCGTTTGAGAGGCACTGGTTCTGTGCAATGCTTTTGTGGGGGGCCCCCAGTGAACCATACCTTCCAGAGGAAGTGATACAGGGCCAGGCCCAGGCCTCAACAAGACAGAGCAACTTCTGCTTCCACATTCAAAGGGGCTCTGCGATGACATGGAGAGACACAGGCCCAGCGGTCCCAGCATCCCGGCCGAGCCAGCCAAAACCAACCTGCTAAATGTGTCTGCACAAGCGACCACTGCCAAGATCTCCCCACATTGCAGAGTTGTCGGAAAAAGTGAAACAAGTACTGGAAACAGAAATTGCTGTAAAACCACCCCCAGAACTTCATGATTTGGTACAATAATATGCATTTGCGGGACCTCTCCCTCCCCATGTGGTCTCTCCCCTCTGTCTCTCCGGAAGGTAGCTAGGCTTCTTATGTAGTACTTTGGGGCTCCCAAGCATGCAAAAGAGGGAGTTGCCAGTACTTCTTAAGGTGTAAGCACAATGCCACCTCCACCATATTCTACCAACTGAAGGAAGTCACAGCCCAGTAAGATCCAAGAGAAGGGCATGAACACTGGGAGGGATGGTTCATGGAGGGCAATTAGCATCGAGAACTGGAGTTCTCAAACAAGCTGCACATTGCAATGACCTGGAGAGATTTAGAAAGTGCTGATATGTAGACTCCTTCCTCAGAGATTGATTTAACTGGTCTGGGATGTGGCATGTTTCTAAGCTCCCTGGAAAGTTTTACTATTCAGCAAAGTGTGATAACCACCAATCTATAGTACTTGCTAAAAAGTGCAAATTCCTGGGTCTCACCAAAAATCCAAGACTTTACAAGCGGGCCCAGGGAAGGCCACCTCCTAAAATGGCTCCTGGGGATACCTGCCTCCTGGAACTCACATACTTCTGTGTCCCCCTTTGTCCAATAGCCCACAAGGAGCTGAGTCCTGCAATCAACCACATGAATAAGTTTGGGAGTAGATTATTCCCCAGTCAAGTCTTCAGATGAGACCTCTGCCCTGCCCAGCACCTTGGCTACAGTCTCATGAGAGATCCTAACACGGGATCCAGCTGAGCCATGTCTGGCTCCCAGGCCCACAGAAGCTCTGAGATTATAAATGTGCCTTGTTCGAATCTACTAAATATTGGTTAATTTGTTAAGCAGCAATAGATGGCTAACACAGGGTCTGAGCCAATTTTTAATGATCTCTCCAGAGAGTTCCTATGTATATTAAAATTTCAGAATCACTCCAATGCATGGTAGAAATAAAGACTAAAAGAAGCATCCAAGGAAGACTTTAGAGAACAGATAATGTTGGTTCTGTTGGTTGAATAAGAGATGGCCAGGTGCAGAAGAGGCAAAGAGTCCCGGGAGCTGGAAGAGCATTCTCCCTCAGGCTTGGGTACTCTCCACCTCCACCGCCCTTTGCACCAGACTCACCCTCCAGTTCTCAGATTAGGTATTATTTCAGTTAGGAGGCTTTTCTATCTACCTCAGGCCCATGCAAGTGACTTGTTAGGTGCCCCAAGAGCCCCTGCCCTATGCCTCTGAAAGCAATGTTTGAGACAAAGGCTTGCAAGCATGTAGTTTATTCTGGGGAGTGATCCGAAGGAGCAACAGCAAAATACTGGGAAGAATGAAAAACAAAGGGCGGTAAAGCCAATCCAAAGATATGTTATGGAGCTGTGGGTAACAGGGTCTCGTCCTGTAGGGGATCCTCTATGAGCTATGGAGAATGCTTTTCAGAATTTCTACCCAAAGTACAAAAGTGGGGGCTTCTGACCTCCATTGGCCAAAAGTGCTTCATGGGTTGTTAACTCCTTTGTTCTTCCAGAAATCCCCATGCTTCCAAACTGAGTGGGTTCACACAGGCCCCCCATGCATCAATGGCGGGACAGAGCCATGGCAGATGGCAAGGGGCTCAGCTGAGACCAGAAGCTGCCATGTGAACCTGAGCACAGCAGGTTAACAGAGCAGTGGGTGGAGTCAAGGGTGCGAGGGGTAAGGAGGGACAAGAAGATACAGTGATAGGCACGAGCAGATCTGACGTATTCCTACTGACAGTTTTATAACTGACTCTTCAGTGATTTTCTTTCTTTCTAGACTGTACACTCTGGGAAGGAAGAGTCTGGTTTCTTAACATACCCTCATTTCTCCTGGCACCATGCCTGGCACATAACAGTGTGCAGCTAATATTTCATTAATCAATTAATCTTAGCAGCACAGCTCTTAGGGCCGGGAGCCTGGGGCGCTGGGACAGTGGGGGTGGTTTGGGCATGAAGTCAAGGTCAACTCTTGAGAATGGCAGAGATGGGGGATTGCGGAGACTCTTGGAAGACCCCACACATCACAGAAAACTTCTACCAGTTGCTTCAAGTCTACAAGACTGAAGGGGAAGAAAAACCCCAGAACAGAACCTGAGAAACTGACCCACTAACCAGCACAAAAGAGGAAGGTAGTAAGTACACTTGGTGTCTTCTGTGGGACTGCCTTGTGGACAGTATCTATCTCACCTGCAAATGCCTGGGTATTTGCTCCCCCCTTCTCCCACCAGGGGAGGTTCCCACCCATAAGTGACCAATCCCGGGACACAAAAGCCCAGCCCTCTTGCCCCACGGTAGCCCCTCTGCGTGTCACTTTGCTTCACGGCCCCCCACAGATTCACACTGAGGCTGGTCCGGCCACACGCACAGTTCGTCCTGGTGTCCTCCTCTGCCTATCCAGCGTCCCCTTGCTTCTTCATGAGTTTCTCCTACAGAACATTCACTCAACCATGCCAGGCTCTGCTTCTAGGGAACCTGACCCAAGAGAGCAAATTTGTGAGTTGCCATCAATCTAACCACAGCCAAAGCAAGAACTTTCCTTTGGGAGGGCGAGCCAAATTTCTGGGCACCTTAAATCTCTGGCAAATCCGATTTAGTTCAGCAGGGCTTTATGGATGTCCACAATGTGCCAAGCCCTGTATTAGGAGATGGAGCATGTGTTCTCTTCTTCCCCACAACGGCATTCCAAGGCAGATATGCGTATGGCTTTTCTACTGCTACATAATCAATACCACATCCTCGGCAGCTGAAAACTCTGCAAATGTATTATCTCACAGCATCTGTGGGTCGGGGGCCCAGGCACAGGTGAGCTGGCAGTGGTCTCACATGGAATTCTGGGTCATTGAGGTTGTTGGTAGACTCCAGTCTCTTACTGCCATATGATCAAGGTCATGTTTTCTTGCTGGCTGTCGGCTATAGGTCACTTTCAATTCTTGGAGGCCACCCTTAGGTCCTAGTCATGTGCTTGCCTCCAGAAGCAGTTTACAACATGGGTTTTGCTTTCTTCCAGGCCAGCAGGAGAGTATCTGCCAGATCTTGTCTTTTCAAGGCCTCACCTGATTAGGTCAGGCCCACCCAGGATAATCTCCCTTTTTATTAACTCAGAATCAACTGATTAGGAACCGTAATTTCATCTGCAAAATATCTTTTGGCATATAGTGTATCATAATCATGGAAATGGCATCCCACAATATCTTGGGGTCCTGCCCACTCTCACAGGAAGGTGATGATACACAGCATGTACACTAGGGAACAGGAACTCTGGATGCCATCTTAGGATTCTGCCTATTGCAGTATGATTATTGCCTCCTTGCTGATAAGGAACTTAAACCTCAGACCAGTTAAATTAGTTATATGCCTTGGATCACACAGCATTTAAGTAGGGAACCCACCTGATTCCCCTTCTCAGCACGTGGAGTCTGACCTTTCTAGCTTCCAGAGATATACAACTTTTCCCTCTAAAGAGGCAAGGCTCACAGCAGAAGGAGTAAATAAAAGTTTGGGTCAAGGGCCCAGCAACTCAAATGCCTGTAGGGACAAGCCAGGAAGTATAAATGAATAAAGTATCCATGGGTGAGGCACCAGGGAATGGTGGTCACCATAGCATGCCCAGCCTAAAGGCCTTCAATTCAACTAAAACACTCACACATATGTACTCTGTCCTTCAAGTGAAGCCAACATGCCCGTTGCAGTAGCCCATCTAGGCAATAACTTGAAAACCCAGGTCTAGACTATTTCTCCCATGATGATTTTGCTGAAAGGACCTCAAGGTAGAGAAAAGGCAGAAATAAGATTCTCGTCTATTTGGGTTAACCCCAGAAGAAGCTAAAGAATCAGAACCTCCAACTTCTTAGTTTCCTACCGATTGGGTTAGAGAGATGCAAAATAAGCCTATATGTGTGTATATATATATGTATGGGGGGGCAGGGAGCTCCATGCCATGAATGGGGGCCGCAGGCTGCTCCCTGAACCCATAGACACCCTCACCACATGTCACGGAAATGGGGGCAAAGTATATATATATGGTAGAGATTGGCAAACATTTCTGCAAAGGGCAAAATAGTAAATTTTTTTTCTTAAGATTTTATTTATTTATTTATTTGAGAGAGAGAGAAAGAGACAGAGAAACAGCATGAGAAGGGATAGGGTCAGAGGGAGAAGCAGGCTCCCCGCTGAGCCGGGAGCCCGATGTGGGACTCGATCCCAGGACTCCGGGATCATGACCTGAGCCGAAGGCAGTTGCTTAACCAACTGAGCCACCCAGGCGCCCCAAAATAGTAAACATTTTAGACCCTGTGGGCCATATAGTCTCAGTCTCAATGGTTCAACACTGTTGATGTAACATAAAAGCAGCCATAGATAACACACAAATGGATGTAAATGGTTGTGTTCCAATAAAACTTTATTTACAAAGACAGCCAGTGGGGGCCAAATTTGGCCCACGAACCCTAGTTCCTTGACCCCAGGTGTAGTGCATAGGCTTTTGGGTCAGGAGAACTGACTTCAGCTGCCAGGTCTTCCTCTTACTCTCTCTGTGACTCAGAGAAATTTACTTAAATTCTGAACTTCCATTTCCTTGCTCATCAAATAGGAACATCATTGGTAGAAAGCGCTAGGGACCAAACATCCACATGGTCCTCCACATTGCCTAGCTTCCGTTGCGGTTGGGTTGGGCCAGGAAGCTACGTTCTGGTCAATGGGATGTGAGTGGAAGTGATGTAAGCCACTTCCAAGCCCGACTCTCCAGTACATTCTATGAAAGTGTCTAGTCCTCCCTTCCTCCACAGTAGGGACCCTGGAGCCATGTGTTCCAGAGGGTGGGCTGCAACACGGAGGGCCACCCAACCCCCGGGGTATTGTGAAAGAGTGAGAAAGAAAACCTTACGGGTTTTCTGTGTTAAACTACTGAGATGTGGGAGTTTGTATGTTCGGACAGCCGGAAAAATGACTTTTTTTTTTTAAGGTTTTTATTTGACAGAGAGACAGAGAGCACAAGTAGGCAGAATGGCAGTAAGTGGGAAAGGGAGAAGCAGGCTCTTTGCTGAGCAGGGAGCCCAACACGGGGCTCGATCCCAGGGCCCTGGGATCATGACCTGAGCTGAAGGCAGCTGCTCAACCAACTGAGCCATTGAGGTGCCCCAGCAATGACTTTAATAGGAACACCTGGATCCTGGGGTCTTTGTAAGGCTAAAGGAGGACTGGGCTGCCAAGCACCAAGCCCAGGGCCTGACACATGGGAGGCACTCAATACATATTAGCTGTTATGACTAATTGATTATAAAATGCATTACGAGTGCTTTATGAGGTTTTGTTTTTTTAAGGAAAATTGGGAAACTTCACTGGAAATAAGTTATCTAACTTTCCCAAAAGATATCAAACCCATTGAGTTCTTTTTAATGTTGAAAATAACACTATGATAAGGAAAATGCTGATTCTATGTGTTATACCTCAAAAAAAAAAAAAAGGCATCACTTATTAACTCTCTTTAAGAGAAGGAAGGAAGGAGGAAAAATACCCTCTAATTTCTGCATCCCCATTCATGATTTTCTCCACTCAGCACGAATTTCCTGAGCAGGTCCACTCTGTGCCCGCCTTGAGCTGGCTGCTGACTCAGCCATCGTCCTGCTGCCCAGTGGTCAGAGCAGGGGGCCACGGGGCTCAGCTGAGTGTGATCAGTCAACAGAGCAGGGTGCTCCATTGCCATGAGCGGGGACCACAGGCTGCTCCTTGAACCCATAGACCCCCCGCTTACCACATGTCCCAGAAACAGGAGGTCAAAGCCCAACCGGATGCCAAAGCAGCTTCCAACCTAGATGTGTCAAGCTCCAACTAGCAGAGGGAAGAGAAAGCCCCATGAATTTCTAAGTCGAGGGAGAGTTGATAATGTTTCTGAGCTGAAGGTAGATTCTGAGAAGGGAATTTTGAAGGAGAAAAAAGTGGGGAAGACACAATGAAGCAAACAGTGCTGTAGAGGTTTCCGAAAGAAATCAAGAGCGAAGAAGGAATCTTTGATCCCAGAGATGAAAAACGTGTTGTCAAAAATGCACACAGAGAGAACAATGGGGCCAGCTCACAGTCTGCGCACAGCAAGCTGCGAGACAAGGTCTGCTCAGACTGGGGCCAAGCCCAAATCCAGTCTCGGCTCACCTTCTCCACGTAGCCAGCGTTTAATGAACACTCAGCAGGCCACCCACCATGCCGAGGGCTCTGCTTAAATTACCTTTTCAAACTCAAACTCACCACAGCCCTGAGAATTAGGAGCATTACTCTCAAGCGTCATCCGTGGATTACTGATGAGAACATGAGTCTTGGAGACTATATTCTTCTGGGTCTTGTAGGATTTGAACTCAAGTGTCCTCGTCAGTTCGAGCTATCACAAGATGGCGTAGACCGGCTGGCAGAACCAAACAGAAATGTATTTCTCACGGCTCTGGAGAAGGGGAAGTCTGATGTGAGGGTTGGGCTCTGATGAGGACCTGCTTCCTGGCTTGTAGACACTGCCTTCTCCAAGGGGCCTTACGTGGCAGACAGCAGAGAGGGAGGAAGCAAGCTGTCTCGTGTCTCCTTTACAAGGGCAACATCCCATCACCAGGGTTTCTCCCTCGTGACCTAATCACAGCCCAAAGCCCCACTTCCTAATACCACCCTGTTGGGAGGTAGGGTTTCCACATATGAATCCGGGGGTATAAATGTGCATTCTGTGCACATTAAGTGATCTTAATTCCAGAGGTGGACTGCTTAACTTCAGGCTCTAGAGTCTCACAACCGAGCATCTCCATATACCAGGCCCTGTTCCAAACCTTTAATGTCTCTCATTTAATGTCCACAGTCCTATGAGGTTGGTACCATTATCATTCCCATTTTGCAGATGAGGAAACCAAAACTAGGAAAGGTTAAGTGACTTCCCTCAAGGTCACAGGGCTGACACAAGTGGACTCTCTCACTCCAGATCTCACACTTAGCGATGGCCCAGGGTCTCAGTCTCCCAAGAATGTAGAGTCAGTTGGAAGGCCAGAGCTCCCTGGGGTTGGCCACTGTGCTTGGAGAGACTCTTTGGCCCACATGTCTGCCATTTCCTCTGGTCCTAGGAGCCTGGGCCTGGGATCGGGCAGGACTTGCCTAGAAGACCAGGCACCCAGAGATTTAGTAAGCACAATTCTAGTTGAGTATGACCTTCCACACGTGCTAATTGACTTTAGCGACATGTAAATGATGGGTTGTAAATCAGGAGGCAGGCTGTCCCATCGTGAATCATCCCATTCCCTCCAAGCTCATCAAGACAGACATACATAAATTCCAGGTAGGCTGTGGCAGGTGCTGTCCTTTAGATTTCCAATTAAATAAGCCCTAACTTTGCTCGCTTCTCAGTGGGGAGGCTGAGCATTAATATGGTAATATGCAGTCCAGAGAGGTTCACTGAGACCTCCTCGTGCTGGCATGACCCCTGACCCCAGCTCTTCTATCCCATGGAGAATAAAGCAGACCAGGCAGAAAACTCAGGCAGGGGAATGCTTCAGTGGCCTTGACCATGACATGGCCATCCACAAGGATGGGAACATGAGGATGCTGGGAGCACCCATCACCCTATTGTATAAGCCAACATGACTTGAGAATCCCTGGTCACCACTAAACCACTGACAGGTGACTCTACCATAGCCTGCAAAGCATTTTTGGACCATGTGTCTCCAGTGGCCCTAGTTGGTGGGCTGGGCACATTCCTATGGAGGATGTGGCACCTGGGCAGCTCAGTCGGTTAAGCGTCTGCCTTCTGCTCAGGTCATGATCTCAGGGTCCTTGGGCTCAGGTCCCAAATCTGGCTCTCTGTTTAGTGGTGAGTCTGTTTCTCCCTCACACTCTTCCTCTGTGCTCTCCCCCTCTGTCTCTCAAATCAATAAATAAAACCTTAAAAAAAAAAAAATTCCTACAGAGGAGTGACAGATTTTCTTGGACTAAGCATGGCCCTTGAGTAGCAATCCTTAAGCATAGTCCTCGGTGCCTTTAGACAATCTACTTCATGCATCTCAGCCTCATTTGATCTTGGGAAATAGAGATGTAGGAATGTCTATGACAAGGCTTTATATACAACATACACAGTAACAGCAAATGTTTTGGCTTTACTATAGTTATTGTCACCGTCCTCTTTTCTTCTTAGCATGACAGAATAAGGTTTCTGAAGCCCCTTGATCATCTTCCTGGCTAGGGAATTTACTAATTCCCATAGAGTCCCTGACCCTTATCAAGCTAAAGAAATATAAAAGGTCACTGGTAAAAAGAAGGAAAAAGAATCAGCTAGCATAAATACCAGAGTCGATGTAAGAAAAAAAAATTTTTATGTGTCTTGTAAGTGTGTCACTTTAAAGCTGGACCTGGTTCCTGGGGCACCTGGGTGGCTCAGTCATTAAGCGTCTGCCTTCAGCTCAGGTCATGATCCCAGGATCCTGGGATCGAGCCCCCCATTGGGCTCCCTGCTCAGCGGGAGGCCTGCTTCTCCCTCTCCCGCTCCCCCTGCTTGTGTTCCCTCTCTCGCTGTGTCTCTCTCTGTCAAATAAATAAATAAAATCTTTAAAAAAAAAAAAAAAGCTAGACCTGATGGGGTCATTTCCTTCATACCACTAGAACCTAAAAGACCCCAAATACACATCCCAACCCTTCTCCAAGCTCCTTATCATTGAAATAAAATCAATGGGACTTAGTGTCTGGACGTGAGTGGAAATGGGGCAAGAGATGAGGGGGTGATAGAAAAGATGAAAGGAGGGAAAGCAGAGAAAATGAACTCTCTCATTCCCATCCAGGGTGGATGTCAGATGCATACATCATAGACTCAGCTAAAAAAGCAAAAGGTTGCTTTGCACTGTTCTCTGGCCTCCATGTAATGTCAGCGGTTGAACAACAAGAATTTCTTTCTGCTATGGATTACACCTTCCTAACACCCCACCCAACATTAATGTAGTCATTAAAGACTACATTAATAATGGAGCCACTTCCATTATAGAAGCCATAAAATCCCCCAAAGCATCCTAACACCCTCTTGGGTTTTAAAGTACTATTCTAATCTGATTGTTTGGTCCACAGAACAACAAGGTCTTTCTGATATCATTTCTATCCTCACTGAGCATAAGGGGCCTGCGGAGTACAAAAAAGGAGCCTCTAACCCAGGCTTGGAAGGTCAGAGAAGCTCTCCTTGAGAGGGTGAAATCTGAGCAGAATCCTAAAGGACTAACAGGTGTTGATAAAATAAAATCCAGTAACAGCATGTGCAAAGGCCCAGTGGCAAGAACCTCCCAGCATGTTCAGGAGCTCCAGTAATTCGATTTGGATGGAGAATAAAGAACAAGGGGTATAACAGGTAAATATGAGGCTAGAGGTACATGCAGGAACCAGGTCCTAAAAGATCTATAACCCCTTAGCTAAGGGGTAAATACACTATCCAGTAGCACTAGGGAGCCATTGCAGAGTCTTAAGCAAGAGAATAATCAGAGATTAATTATGTACTTTAGAAAGATGTAACTGCGGGGCACCTGGGTGGCTCAGTCAGTTAAACGTCTGCCTTCGGCTTGGGTCATGATCCCAGAGTCCTGGGATCAAGCCCCACGTTGGACTCCCTGCTCAGTGGGGAGTCTGCTTCTCCCTCTCCCTCTTCCCCTGCTTGTGTTCCCTCTCTCCATGTGTCTCTCTCTGCCAAATAAATAAATAAAATCTTAAAAAAAAAAGAAAGAAAGAAAGAAAGAAAGAAAGATGTAACTGCCTGTTCTGTGAGAATGGCTTGTAGGGGAGCAAAAATCAGAAGAGGGGGGTAAAGGGTGGCTACTGACACCAATTCAGAAAAGGAGGATGACAGCCAAGCCCTAGGTAACAGTATCTGGAAGAGAGAGAAGGCAGGAGTTTTAAGAAAGAATCTGCAGATCGAGCCACTGGTTGGATGCCTTCCAATATCCAGATATGACTTTGGCACTGGATGGAAAGGTTTGCCATTCTTTCCCTAGTAAGCTAGGGAATGTAGGAGGGGGGTGGGTCCGGAGAGGAAGGACTGTGAGCCCAGTTTAGGGCATGCAACATTGGAAATGACTGAGGGACATTCGAATTTACATGTGTAGAAATAATTTGGAGATTTTCTCCAGCAGATGTGGAAGATTTGGACACCATATATAAATTGAAACCATGAACATGGTTAAAATAAGCTAAATAAACCCCAACTCTCTGGGCACCAACCTCCAAAAAGGAGGGTGCTCTGGGTGGCAAGCGAATCTCCACCAATTAACTGAAACAATTTCTGTTGGAAAATGTAAGACAAAAGGTGTACATGATGGATGCATTCTAAATCTAGTTTTCCAAAAACTGTGCTCCCTGGATCACCCCCCCCCCCATTACAAGGTGCTATAAAGGGAGTCCACAAGAATTCCATGGTGGAACACTTTGGGTTTATTGAGATAAATGTGCTTCTGTGCTGCAGGACTTGTCAGAGCCTTTAATATGGCAATATGCACTGCAAATCTCCAAAATAAGGTGGGGATAGAATCTTTCATTTTCCCTAAGCTCATTTCATCATGGAATCCTTTGTACTACACCCCCACCTCCCTCCCCTGCTGTGTGGCATTGAGTAGAACTACAGTGTCTCCAACTATAATTTGGAAGGTGCTACTAGCGAAGGGAGAAGAGCATCATGATCTGAGACTTGGCCCCTGGAATAAAACTTCTGGGTACCAATCTTACCACACATGCACACTATTAGGTATGTCAGCCTTACTTCTCTGGGCCTCAGTGTTCTTCTATAGAAGGGAATAATAGTAATATCCACCCGCAAAGGGTCATTGTATTAAATTAGATAATGAGAATGAGGCGCTGGGCACACTGACTCACATGTGGGACTCAGTAAATGTCAGATATTCTCATTATTATTATTATTAATTCTGCCTGGGTTCCATCCGTACAGAGAAATGGTCTGTTTCCCTTGTTCCTCCTTGCCCTTTTATCCATTTTATCCTCAACAGGCAATGGAAGAAGATCTGGTGGTCCAAGTTGTCTTGGACAAGCATCTCGGTCAGAGTCTAAACAAGAAACAGAAACCATTGTGCATTTCAAACAGAGGCACTTTACTGCCAGGAATTTGTTACATGGGTTATGGAGGGGCTGAGAAGCCACACAGAGGCAGTGAGTCAACCCACAGACAAGGAGGGGGAGAGCAGGAGACCACCCCCATGCCTAGGCCTGGGGTCCAAGGGAGGCCTAGGTTTGACAGTGGGGTGAGATGACTGGAGGCAAGGGTCATCTGCGGAAGCCAGGGCCATGGGGGTCTAGATCCACAGAGGGGCTCAGCAAGTCCCCAGTCCCCACAGTGCTTCCCACTGACCAAACCCAACCGAAGCCAGCTGACCTGGGAGCCTGCAGGGCCAGCCCCCTGCCGACAGCCCAGGTTGGCGAAGGGGGAAAAGGAACATGAAGGTAAATGGGTCATGGACCAACAAGGACACACATTTGCCCCCCTGAGGGTGGGCAGCAGATTCCCCCAGCGAGAGCAGAGCCCCCGGTTCAGTTGGCCAAGTTGATCGATGACACAAAAGGAGATAGTCAACATCCAGCCCCTCACTCCCTTCTGGAGGACGGGGGTCACCCCAGCCTGGTCGAGCCATCCAGCCAGGGGGGCAACAGCAGGAGGGTGGGCACTGGTCGGCCCGCAGCAGAGAGCCACGCGTGCAGGGCATCTCAGGTATCCTGCCCCAGCCCTGTTGCCAAGAGCTCCTCGGCCCCAAGGCGGAGCGAGGACAGGCTCTGCCCATCTCCGAGCTCCTCCAGCATTTGCTGCCCCGGAGTTATTTTTATGTCTCATTTCCTCGCATTATGGCAATTTACATACTTCAGCAGAGCACATTAGTGTCCAAAACACAAACCAGGAACAATAACGCATCACTGGGAGCTTCGCAGAAACCCCAACCCAGAGGAGGTTTCGGAAAGCAGTTGCTAAAACAAGTGGTTCCCTCATCCCGAGTGGGAGAACTCTCAGCTACACTTGACAACAAGCGGACGTGATGAGGGCCACACGGCGCCATAATCCCTGCCGGATTGCACATTGAAAGCTGCATTCAGCGCTCGGAGCCCATCAGAGCGGGCATTGTTGCGATGAATACCGAAGGGATTGCAGAGTGAATTGCTACTTCATTGCCAAGTGCTTCCGATTCTCTGCTCCTGCCATCTGTGTCCTCCGGAAGATACACAGAAGCAAAGGTCCGAATGGGGGCTGGGGGGGAAGGAGGGCCCTGCAGGCAGGGGGAGCCCCAAGGAAGGGGATGGGAGCATCCGTGGGGTCAGGGACTGCAAGAAAATGCCATTATCCCTGCATAGCCAAGTTCTAGACTTACAAAAGCCTAAACACAATCAGATGGAGGACCCCCACCCTGGCAGGAACATCCATACCTTCACTCTCAGGAAGTTAACAGCCCAAGTCTGCACTCGCACATGGACACACACACACTCATACATATTCATGCAGTCATTCAACAAACGGTGAGTGCCTATCCCATACCAACAACTACGCTAGGCGTGGGGCCCCTACCTTCTTGGAGTTTACCTTCACACATACACACACGTGTTCACAGGAACACATATGCACACGCAGACACACTCACACACACACAAGCACACAGACAAGTCACGCATAAACATGCCTGACAAACCCAGAAACCCACACTTTCGCTCGGGTTCCACTCACTCACATGTACACACTTTATACAATTTCACAACTAAAAGGCGGGACACCAGCCAGAAGGAAGACGACGAACGAATCAACTGTCTAGTTCTGCTTTAATTCTGAAAACACGCTCTATTTTAGCTCAGCTTGGGTTCTCAGCCCAAGACTGTTGTTCTTAGTAAGAGCTTGGTTTGTCTTGGGTTCATCTCTTCGATAGTTCTATATTTAACACTTTGGATTGTTAATATCCTCGATCTGGGCTTAAAATACAGCAGTGATATGCCACCTTGGGATGGTGATGCAGCAAGAAGGCAGATTTCTTCCATGACACGTCATGCAGGTAACAGAAAGACACGATCTCCCTGTGATCATCCAAGCTCAACTCTCCTAGGCTCTCTCTTCGAGTTCTAGCTAACAACAGCAGCAGAAGCAGCAATAATGATAGCTAACATTTATTGACCACTTACTGTATGCAAGGCAGTGTGCTAAACACTTTACATGGACCATTTCCTTCCATTCTGTTAACAATCCCGTGAGGAGAGTGCTGGTATTGTGCCCATTTTACAGATGATAAAACTGAAGTTCAATGAGCTTAGTGACTTGTCCAATGACACCCAGCTAACTGGTGGTAGAGCTAGTATTTAAATCCAGTCAAACTAACCTTTAATTTTGTCATCCATAGCAAAGAAGGAACTACTAGGTTTTGACAGACCTGGGTTCAGGGTACACACGGGGCTTAATGTTAGCCCCATACTTTTCTGCATCCTATCATAATTACATCAACACAGTTAATTCTGTCCTCTTCCTCTTTCTGTGTACTTGTAGATTGTGATATTGCTTTGGGTGAGTTAATTCAGAATTAGTACTTTTAAAGGTCTAAACAAAATAAGCAAATAAATACATAAAGCCAGGAGAGCTGACCAGAGAGAACTTGGGTGCTCTCTGTATCGGTTAGCTACTGCTGTAAAACAAGTCAGCCAATATTACCGTCTTGCATGTTTCTTCCAGGTTGCCTGGGACCAGCGAGGCAGTGCCTGCTGAAAGTCTCACACCGGCCGGGACGAGGGTGAGATAAACAAGTCACTCCCCTTGGGCACAAATTTTAAGGGGGTGCCAAAAAACTCAGTAATCAAGATAAGGAATATTTTAATCAGTGCCTTTTAAAAAATCAAAATTAATACCAAAAGAATCCATGATGAAGAAAATATCAAATTTTCAAAAAAGACAGGATCATCATTACTGGGTATTTTAGTCAGGGGGGGGGCCTTGGGTTCAAATATGGCTCAGTCCAGCTCTGCTACTGATTCCGCACTGGACTCCTGCTAGTCCTGACCCTCTCTTATGCGGTTGGAAACATCTGAAGGTTCGCTCACTTTCATCAGGTGACTCAAATAGCTGGGGGGCTGGGACAGCTGGAGCTCCTTGGGCACCTCTCTCTGTCTCTATGTGCTTTCTCCACATGGTATCTCCATATGGCAGCTTCAGGATGGCTGGACTTCTGACAGAGAGGTTCAAGGCTACAAGGGCCCATGTCCCGAGAGAGTCACAAAAAAGCTGGATGTCCCTTATGAGCTTCAGGAGTCACACAGCTGCAACACCAGCCCCTTAGTGAAGGGGAAGGACAAAGACTCCACCTCCTGACTTGACACCTGTCCTACAAACCACAGCCCTGGTACTCTCTGTCTCTATGCCACAGTCCTCAGCGAGCAGCTGTCCTCAAGTGGGCCATGCAGATCCCGTGTCATGGAGGTGTCTGAGTCCATCCGTGGGGGTTTGCCATGCATGTAAATATCTGGCCTGCAGAACAGCATCCAAATTTCAGAGTGTGGCCTGAAAGACTTTTCAGGGATGTCTACACTCCCAGCAGTGACCCTGCCCCCTTCTTCATCACAGTGTCACTTGGGGGAGGTGCCGGCATGTTTTTTTCAGCCGATCTCGTTAGTCATCAGCTATGTGCTTGAGCTAACAAGAGACGCAGGAGTTAAACATTTATGAATGACAGTGAAGAGGAAGGTCTTCCCCAACTTGGGGGGCACTTGCGTGGCCTTAATGCGGACAGTTCTCATTGGAATCTCCTCCGTGCCACTTCTAGCAAGAACCTGGAGGAGACACAGCTCTGTAACTGTCCTTGAGCATCTTATGGTTTCATCTGTAAAATGGGCACAGTGTTGTTTTTTCATATTGTAAAGAGGAAATGAGCAAGGTTGAAATGAGGTGTAGAGAGGAGAGAGAGTATGTAGCAGGTTACTCATAATTGTTAGAGGCTTTTTTTTCCTCAGTCACCTTGATCCCATTTTCCCACCCACCCGCCACCCCAGCCAGTTTGTGTGTCAAGCATAAAGCCCCCAGCAGTGGAACTGAAAGCTCACGTCAGAGCTAAGAATGACACTGCTGTGTTGAAAGAAAACTAGCCACAGGACAGGAGAGATCTGGAGTTCTACTGTGTCATGTAAGCTTCACATTTTCCCCTGGGGCAGAGGCTGTTGTTATCCCCATAGAAGACAAGGAAACTGAGGATCAGAGAGGTTGAGTGCCTCGTTCGAGGTCCCAGAACTAACAGAAATGAGGCCAAGATCCCACACCTGGCCATCTGGCTCCAGAGTGCATGTTTGCAGCCGTCCTGCTCAGAACCAGATTATGTCCTTTGGAATCAGGCAAATGGACCTGAATTCCAGACCTCTCCCTTCACCCTGTGCTCTTACATTCTGTCTCCTTACCTGCAGGATAGGGACACTAATCCCTGCACCTACAGGGCTCTTGTGAGGATGGAGGAGATGAGCCATGTTTAGTAGGCACTCCGCAATGTGCAGTTAATTTCATTCCCGCTCCTCCTGGATTTGTCCGTGGAAACTCCAGATCCTGTCCGAGAGAGGGAAGATTCAGGTGTGGAAATCCCATGAGCCAGGAGTTAAAAGCCAAAGGCAGCTCTGGAGAGAGCCTGCCCTGCCTCACTCCTGGACCTTCAGTGCCTCCATGGCAGACATAGTCGGGGCACCTTCCAGATCCCCTGGGCACCCCCCACTCCCAATCCTACCTCTGCACTAGACAGTTCCCATACACCAGGAAGGCTCTGGCCTCAAGATCCTTCTGCCTGAGGCTGCATACTGCCTGGAAAACATGCTCTGCTAGTGTGTGGGACAGCCCAGTAATGCCAGAGATGTTGAAGAATTAAGACAACCAGGAGTAGCCCTCCAACCAAGAAGGGGTGGGAACTAGCAGTGAATGTCCCAGCTTCTTTGCCTTCTGGTGAGTGATTCTGAGGAGTGTCACACATACCTCTCAGAGCATCCCCAGCAGGGCTGAGTCCTGGTTGCCCGTGGTAACACCCATCAGTTACCTGTCACCGATGACTCTGCTCCCTTCCCTGTCTCCCATTCCTCCTCTCTCGCTCCCTGGGCTTCCTGGGGTCACTACCCAATATATATTACCTGCACCCAAATCCTTGTCCCAAGGATTTCTCAGAAACAACCAAAATGCTGTTCCCCACCCCACAGGCCCCTCAGTTCCCCAGTCCACACCTCTGTCTCTGAGTTAAGCAGGAGGGAGAAGCCACACTACCCACTCATCAGTTTATCCACCCTTTCAGTGACGGCTCATCCTAGGCCCTCCCAGGCAGATGGCACAGATGCTGAGAGCCGGCCCTACAGGCTGCATGTCTGCGCACCCACAGTAGATGCTCTCAAAGACTCGACATCTCCAAGACTAGTTCTCTGTTAGGTCAGATGCACGCTATGGCTCCTCCCCCTGCAACAAAAGGGAAAGATTGGACATACACACAGAGCTCGGGGGGATCCCCTGCAGAGTCAGGCTTCCGTCCCTGCAAATTATTTTTTGCTAATCAATATGTTTAATAAATAATATTCCAGTTGATTTCATTACTGGCAATACACAAATCAATAAAAGGTTATTGCATGATAACTTCCCATTGATATTGTAATCCTCCTGATTTAATAAACGTCGCTTTTCTGAGCATCGCTGTTTGCATTAGGAATTGAAGGAAAGAGGACAGAAAAAATACTAACTCCATTACAAAACTGGGGCTGGAGCTTAATAAAAAAGTGCAAGGAGAGTGACGGGGGGCTTCCTCAGCTCCGTCTACGGCGGCCCGGCACTGCCTGGCTCTGGGTTAGCCTCCTTTGTTGGATTCCACAGCGGAATGTAGGAAAAGTCTTGGCTGGAAGGTTCGGGGCTTGACCTTTGGTTTCCTTTGCATAATCCTGACCAGAAACTCCTCCGTGAACGAAAAACCCAAACAGGAAGGAGACGGGTGCTGTAAAATCGTAAGCCTGGGGTTTACAATCTGTTCTCAAATCCCGGAGGTTCAAAGCCACAGGAAGCCTTGACAGTTGCCTAGTGCAGAGTGCCAGCTACCTGGCCATGAGCAAGGGCATCAGAGTCATCAGGGAAGCTGGTGCAAACACCCTAGAGTCCCAGGGGCTCCAGGAGGCGATGACCCAGGAGGGCTGCCGTGGCAGAAAATATTCTTAAAGAATAAACTTTAAAAGACAATATAATCACGGCTCTCATACAAATACAAAGTGAAGATATGTGGAAGATTTGATTTCCCTCATTCCTTAATTAGGGAACCAGTAAGATGTTATGATGGATTCAAAGGAAAACTCTGAGGACCGCACTCTTCTAGTTGATCTGGTTCCGGCTGGAGTGAATTCACGAATTTGGTGGGAGAGGGATCCGTTGTCTCTCCAGCACTAGACAGAACTTTCCTGTCCACAGACAAGTACCATCAGTTAACTACGACTGACGGAGGCGTGAAAATCTCAAAAAACAATGAGAGGCACCAAGCATCACAGAATCAGATAACCCAGACAGGTGTCCCAATGCAATTCTGGCCCTACATGGAGTTGGGTCAGATTTCACAGGGGAAATAAGGGCACAGTGCCCCACAGGCAACCCTCCCTTCAGATACCAGCCACCAGCTGGGATGACAGATTTCAATGCCCTTAGCAGCTCAGCCTCCTGTCACAAGGTGTTAAAGCTGAGGTGCCTTAAACAATAAATATTTATTTCTCACATGATCTTGGTGTGTAGGCTGGGAAGTCCAAGATCCACGTGCTGATGGACGGTGCCTGGTGGGAGCCTTCTTCCTGGCTTAGATAGCCAAATTCTCTCTGTGTCTTCACATGGTGGAGAGAGGGGAAGGAAGCTCTTTCACCTCTCTTCCTAAAGGGCACTAATCTGATCATGAAGACTCCACCTTCATGACCTAATCACCTTCCAAAGGCCCCACCTCCAAATACCATCACAGTGGGGATTACGGTTTTAATGCAGGAATTTTAGGGGACATAAACATTTAAGCCGTAACAACAGCTTTATTATAAAGGAAACAAACCAGAGCCAGCCAAGAGAAGAAAACCACAGGATGATTTCAGGGACGGCTCCAGACCTTTGTGTCCTCGGGATGCATCACCTTCCTGGCACATTGACGTACATCATTAACCAGGTAAGCATACCGAAGCTTGGTGTCCAGAGTTTTATTGGAGTTTCATTAGCTAAGCATGACTAAATGAATCACTGGCCATGGGATTAAATTCAGTCTTCATCCCCCTCCCAATCCCTGGAGGTCAGGCTGCTATCATGTAGCTCCAAGCCCCAACCTTTGAATCACATGGTTGGTCTTACTGGCGTAGCTAGATCCCATTCTGCAATCATCCCAGGCCCACCTTGAGTGGCCTCCTTAGCGTAGACTCAGGTGTGGTTCAGGAGGCCAAGCATGGGTAGCAAAGATACTCCTATCACTTGGAGTATTCCAAGGGCTTAGAGACTCCCTTTCAGGAACCAGGGGCAAACACCAGCCAAATTCTTTATTACACAACAGGTGTGTTAAAGACCTCAATTTCCATTCAAGGCATCCAGTAATCTTTTGGTTCGTTTCAAAGTATTTCATAAGTTCTCCCTATAATACACACAAAAACTATGCAAATCATGAGAAAATACTAACATGAATTTTCACAAAATGAGCAAATGCATACAACCAACATTCAGGTCAAGAAATGATCAGCACCCCCAGAGAACCCCTTCTAGTCAGTATACCCCTTACCACCAAGGGTAACCATCTTATTTCTTTTTTTTTTTTAAGATTTTATTTATTTATTTGAGAGAGAGGGTGAGCGAGAGAGCGAGAGAGAGAAAAAGAAAGAGAGAGCGCACCCCCCCACACACACATAAGCGGGGGTAAGGGGCAGAGGGAAGGGGAGAAGCAGCTCTCTGCTGAGCAGGGAGCTCAACGTGGGGCTCGATCCCATGACCCCGGGATCATGACCTGAGCCAAAGGCAGACGCTTAACCACCTGAGCCACCCAGGTGCCCCCACCGGATTTCTAACACCATAGATTCATCGTGCCTGTTTCTTACCTCCATATGAATGTACATTCAGGATGAATTCTTGTGTCTAAGCATCTTTTGTTCAGTGTCATGTTTGTAGGTACGGTCGTAAATAGTTTGTCACATTGCTGTATAGTATTCTGTAGTGTAGGAAAAAACCAAGTTGGATAATCTGACTTGGTTCAGTGCCACACCTCTTCCCAATTTACAGATGATGAAATTGGAGTCCCATAGAGGCAAAGTGGTTATCCAGGAGACAAGCCTTTTTCCAAGGACCATCAAAGCCCTCATGGGCAGATGCCAAACCAGGGCCACCTTGGGATGGAAGCAAGGGGCAGAAGGAAGACGGCAAGATGAAAGAAAGGGGGAAAAAAAGAACAAAGGAGATAAACAAAGGATGGAAGACAGGAGGGGAGAAAGGGAGCCCTGGAAAGGAGCAGGAGGAAGACAAGAGTGAGGGGGAGGCATGGACAGACAGGGTGACAAGGAAGGGCTGGAGGAAAGGGAGCAGAAGCAGGAGGGAGGCACCTGCTCACGCCAAGGATGGTGTCTTTACCACTCAGCCCTGTGAGAATTGGAGCTGTTGTCCCTCTGGATCTTTCTTCATCTCCCTGTCTCCCCTGACTCCCTGTATCCAGCCAGTGGAACCTGAGGGCCGTGTTCCCCTCCTGCAATCCCCTGGAGAGCCAGGATTATGCAGTCTTTCATTGCTACCATTCAGGGTTCAAACTGCCTTCCAGAAGCCTCCATTGAAATGTGCTGCCTGTACCTGGGTAGAAAGCCGAGGACAAAGCTCCAGTGCTTACCTCCTCCTCCTACAGGAAGGTCTCAGTCTCATTCTTGGGCATTATGTTGGCCTCCTCCTACTGACTCTCCAGCAGACCTGAAAAACGGAGTCAGGAGAAGCAAGGCATCTACTGAGCAGCTACTATATACCATCTTGCCTAACCTTCCCCCCAACCAGGTGAGTTAGGAATTACCAAGCCTACTTTTCAGATAAGGAGATGGTGCCTAAGGCAGTTTGAGACACTTGTTCAAGTTGAATAAGCTGGAATTCTGACTTCAATACTTACTAGCCAGATGAACTTGGAAGAATCTATGGATCTCTCTGGATCTCAGATTCTTCATCTGTAATATGAAGATGATAATAGCACTTGGGGCACCTGGATGGCTCAGTCAGTTATGTGTCCAACTCTTGGTTTGTGCTCAGGTTATGAGCTCAGGATCGTGGGATCGAGCCCCACATCAGGGTCTGCACCCAGCAAAGAGTCTGCTTGAGATTCTCTCTCCCTCTCCCTCTGCCCCTCTCCCTGCTTGCACTATAAATAAATAAATAAATAAATAAATAAATAAATAAATAAATAAATAAA
>NW_023270374.1:30181334-30221353 GCF_011800145.1 Mirounga leonina | reverse complement strand
AAATAAATAAATAAATAAATAAATAAATAAATAAATAAATAAATAAAATATTTTTTTAAATAATAGTACTTACTTTGTGCAACTATTGCAAGAATTACCTAATAATATACAGAAAAGGTGCTAAAGACTGTTCTTGGCACATGACAAGTCCTTACTCTGAGGGGTCATCCCTGTATCTCTCTCTGTATCGTCAGCATCATCTCCATCATCATCATCTTCATGACCACCAACATCTTTGGCATTTTTATACTATAACGGTCCAAATAATTCTGGGCACTTTCTCAGCACCTGTCAGTCAGTGTGCAAAGACATTCCTTGGGGCCCCCGAAAGCCCATGTCAATGGTAGCAAAACCGCAAGCAAAGCTGGGGTGCTGGGTAGAGGTGGTGCCTTTGTGCAGGCCCCAAGTCCAATCACGCTCATCTCTCCTCCTCTCTCATCTCACTACATAAATTGACCAGGGCAGCCACCCCAGCTTGCTTCTTGACCCTTTAGTCCAGCTCCCATAGCTAAGCGGTTCCATAACTCAGTTTTGCAAGTCTTAGCTGTGAAGAAAGGAATCCAGGGGGGTCCAACTCATCCTTTCTGGTTAGCCTGGACGAGTCACAGAGAGCTAGCTGACCAAGTTGTGCATGAACTGCCTCAAGTTCAGGAGTCTAGTTTGGGTCCAATTGAATCATGACGAGAATCTGAGAGAATAGAGAAGAGATGCAGAGAAGAGAAGCCAAGAGCGACTATGAACCTCAATAAGAGCGACTTCTCAGGTCCTCTGACTCCTGTAAAGCCCCCATGGGCTTTGGGTTCTCCTCTCAGTTGTGTGCATGCTCCCTGTCACCTCACGTAGCTGATGCTATTGGTACCGTACTCAACTCCCCTGGACCAGGCTGGTGCGTCCATCCTCCAGCCACTCCGCATAAGGCCGGCCTCCTTGTCTCACCGTGACATCAATGCCATGGTGCAGTTTACACACCAGGGCTCCCCCATGGGATCAGGCTGGAGCTAGTCTCCAAGGGAATCACACCCTTGTTTTTTTCCTTCCCCCGCCCTGTCCTGCTTTCCTTTTTCCTTTCTCCCTTCCTTTTCCTGAGAGCACTCCTTCATTACATTATTTCCTGAAGAATCCCTGTCTCAGGCTCTACTTCCAGGAAACTGAACTTAAGACAGTTTATCATGTCTGTTCCCCCTTCAGCTGTTCTGAGAAGATTCCTATCCCGGGCAACTCAGAGCTCTGGGGCACTTCTTTAACTAGTTAACGGTATGTAAGCTTTCCTTCCAAGTCATTACTATATAATAATGTCTCCTATATCCATTATATGGTTAGACCGACATTTACTTAACTATTTGCCTGCCATTGAACGTATGGGTGTATACAATGTTCTGTTATAAGCAGTACTGTGATAAAGACCTTTGAACTTCAAAAAATAAAACACATATGTAAATAAAGTCTCTTTCATTTAGCGTATTTGGTCAAGGTAAAATTCAAGTCCCCTCTTGGGGCTCTTTGCCACCTCCTGTATCCCCCTGTTTTAAAGTAATGGTGTATTAATAGAAAAGCAGAGGTATAGTAAAGCCAATGGGTCAGGAGACAATTGCCATTGAAGAGAGTGTGTTACTCACAGTTTCCAAGAGGCAGAGGCAGGCCACACCATGAGGGGTGGGGGACACACACACAGAAGCCCCAGGGCTGGTCTGGAGGCACACGAACTATGGGCAGGAGCCTCTTATTGTGGTTTCTGTAGGAAGGTGTGGGTGAGGCAGGGCAAGCAGTTTTAGGATTGGCTAATTTAAATCATTTCACTGGTCTCTGGGGTCTATGGGCTGCCCTTAGCTATTTGGTACCCAGTCCTGGGGCCATTAAGGCAGGTGGACAGAAGCCTGAAGTGTGAAAGCCCAATAAAGAAGAATGGAGGGTATGGGCTCTGGATTGACTGGTTTGTATTTTAAAAGTATATCCCTGGGCCGCCTGGGTAGCTCAGTCGGTTAAGCATCCTGCTTCGGGCTCTGGTCATGATCCCAGGGTCCTGGGATGGAGCCCTGCATTGGGCTCCCTGCTCACCTGGGAGTCTGCTTCTCCCTCTGCCCCTCCCCCCTGCTTGTGTGCTCTCTCTCTCGCTCTCTCTCCCTCTCAGTCTGAAATAAATGAAATCTTAGAAAAAAAAATGCATCCCCGAGAGAACGACTCTCTGAAAGAGCGGGTGGGTGGGTGACAAGGGAGGCAGGATGCACAAGCAAGGTGACTCAGGGGTGTGATCGGGTTGTGCAGAACAAGGCATATCAGGCATATGCATTCAGTGCAAACATGGAAGGGCCAAGTTCACAGCGACTAGGAACCCCGCGGCCCCTGCTCCTTCCCAAAGGACAGATGGAGACTCACATCACTGCAAAGGGACATGGGTCTCAGTCTCATCCCTGGGCATTATGCTGGCATCTGCCAGGGTGTGGCTGGTCCCACCTGGTTCTTTGGGGACTTCCCATTGGTAGCCACTGCTGAGGTCTGCAGCCACAGCCTCTGGTCCTGAGGTCCTGCGTGCTGCAGGCTCTTTGTCCTGATTCAGAACTTCATATCCAGATGTGCCCTAGACACATGAGTGTCCCCAATGGGGCACACAGAATCTCTCAGTAGTCACAGAGCCTGAGGTGGCTATCCTGGATATATCCCCCAGAGTTCTTCCCTCTCTGGTTTCTGATCTATCCGCTCTGTCGTGCCTCCAATACCTTGCTGAGTAGGAGACTTCTCTAAGAGGTTTGGACAGCACCCCCCCCCCATAACACTAAAATCCTTAAAGAACAAATAAATCCTGGAGTTTCCCTAGAAATTTCTAGTTGTTTCCAACACATCCTGGGTTTTTATGCTCACTCTTTGGACTTCTTTATTCTTAATTGAATCTTTTTTATTTTCCTGGGAAGCCTCAAAGCTTCGCCTTCATGGCAGAAATTCCAAGGGAAGAAATTGATAAAGAAATAACATAAAAATATTACTTCCCAAAAATATGTTGGGAAACATTTTTAGAATATTAAACCTCATTTTGTAATATTGGCATTATTAGGATGATTCTATTAACTGTCACCATGTATTGATTACCTATGAAATGTTCACCGTTGACATACATTATCTCAAGTCCTCTGCCAGATTGGAGATCATTATCCGCATTTTGCAAATCAGGAAAATGAGGCTCTGCATAGTCAACCTGCTTGAAACCATGTATCCATTAGAAGGAAGGCAGGGCTGGAATCAAATCCAGCCCCTGGTTCACTGTGCTTTGTGGGATGAGTGGCTTATCATTACTTGGAGTTTTGATGTTTGACAAGAAAATGAGGCCTTAGCTCAGACACCCAACACGGGGACTGGGCCCCCAAAGAAGGCTGCCCTGGTCCCCAGATTCCCCATCTCTGTTACCCAGGCCACCAGATGAGCAGTCTCTCCTTCTCCCCAGTACGTGATCTCCCCAGCCAAAAGGGTTTTTTTGCCATTCATCCTAGCTCAGAGTCTGGGTGTCCTTTGGGGTGAAGTCCAGACCTGGGATCAATTTGACAAAACCCTTCAGAGACACCCACAAGGCAGATCCCTCTGGAAGAAAATGGGAGGTCTCCAAGGGAGTTATCAACAGGGTAACGACTGTGGTCATCCAAGCTGGGACTTTTTTTGAGAGTCAAAAGGGGAAGTATGAGAAATTGCACTGAGACAACCTGTATAAACTGGGACTGAGCCAGGGTACGCAGGGCCCAGGGTCACCCCAGCCCTACGTAGAGCCAGTGGGGAACAAGCAGCGAGAGTCCCCTGCAGCATTTTAAATCCCAGCAGAACATCATGCCGGGGGGCTTTCCCCCAAACTATTAGCATTATTAGTGCCCGTTAAATATGTCATAGTCAAAGATTTGCTTCATTCTTCAGTGTGATTGCCATTGATTTTTGAAACCCACATCTTCTTCCCCAGGGACACACATCTTCAGTGAAATGATAGAAGGAAATGGAAAAGAAGGATTAGATTTATAGGCATTCATTTTACAGGCATTGCTTTGGGGGTCGAGTCGGTCTTAAAGCAGCGCTCCCGAGAGGACTGTCCAGGAACCACCTGCAGCAGAGTCACCAGGAAAGTTGTAAACAGGCTGATCCCCGTGTCCCATGGAGGACCTATCGCCAAACTCATCTCCGGGGAGGGGGCTGGGAAACGTGTGCGTGGTTTTTTGTAAAGATTTATTTTATTTATTTATTTTTTTAAAGATTTTATTTATTTATTTATTAGAGAGCAAGTGAGAGAGAAACAGCATGAGAGAGGAGAGGGTCAGAGGGAGAAGCAGGCTCCCCGCCGAGCCGGGAGCCCGATGCGGGACTCGATCCCGGGACCCCGGGATCATGACCTGAGCCGAAGGCAGTCGCCCAACCAACTGAGCCACCCAGGCGCCCTTATTTATTATTTTAGAGAGAGAGCAGGGGGAGGGGCAGAGGGAGAGAAAGAATCTCAAGCAGACTCCATGCTGAACACAGAGCCGGATTCAGGGCTCTATCTCATGACCCTGAGATCATGACCTGAGCCAAAATCAAAAAGTCAGATGCTTAACCGACTGAGCCACCCAGGTACAGGAAATGTGTGTTTTTAACATGTCCCCTGGAGGTTCTTATGTGTATTGAGGCACACGGGAGGCCGCCACACCAGGAAATCCAGGTAGCGGGTGAGCATGCTCTGATTTTGCTCGTTGAGCCTCAGGCTGCGGGACCTCAGGTCTGAGATGAGCTAGCAAGGGCTGTGAAACCTCCCATCCCTTCAGAAAAAAGATTCAGGGCAACCCCCAGGCAGGATGTCAGATAGAGCCCCCCAAATTCCTGGTGGATACGCCAGCCCGGGTTTACCGTGTGCAGAGGCGGCTGGGTCTCCAGAGCAGAGTGGGCAGGTTCTTGGCAGTGGCATCTGCCAGGAGGAGTGGGTAATAGGCCTGATTTATGACACTCAGCATGGGACCTGGCTGCTGAGCTCAATCACTGTGGCTCCCCATGGTGGGGTTCATGCGCTGTAACGGGCCTGGAAATTGGAGAGGAATTTACCTCCTGCTGCCGAACATTACATAACAATCAAGGGAAACAAGCAGAGGCAGGAGGGGGCCTCCTCCTCAGCTGGCACTGGCAGCCTGGCACAGGGAAGGCAGACGGCCTGGGAGCTGTCTGCTGGGCTCTCGAGCCCTCAGCAGCACTCCCGGGGGAGTGGGTTCCAGGGTGGTCCAGCCAGAGCCGGCATCAGAGTCCGCCGAGGTGCAAGCCTCAGCCCAGCGGCTTCTGGGAGGGATAGGTGAAGAGGCAGGCTCCAAATGGGAGACTACTGCTATCTGAACCCATGTCACAGGCCCTCACAGCATTTATGGACTGTGCATCAGTCAATAACCTCCCTGATTTGCCATCGGGAATAATTCAAATCGGACCTGAAATTGTCATCTGCAACACGAGATTGCGGGGAACAGAATGAAGACAGGCAGGGAGACGGACCCAGATCAGCGCAGGCCTCGAGGGTCCTAGTGAGGAGCTGGGATTTGCTTTCAAGTACCCTGAAAAATCCCTAAAGGGCCTCTCTTGCCTCTAGCCCAGCTGCCCCCTTAGACGTCACCATTCGGAGAGAGGGGCACGTATCCAGTATTCATCAGAGGGTAATCCTCCATCCTGGCTGGGCCTCGGAGACACTTTCCCATCCTGAATGAGCCACGGAGATGGGCTCCCGGGTTCGACTCTTCACTGCTGCCAGATGTGCCGGCCTAGAAACCGGCCAGTTATTTTATTGAAAAATAAAACAACTTTATGTTCCAGTGAAATCTTAGATAGAGGCCCAGTGTATTTACCCCCATTGGAATTTGCAAATCTCCTTCGGTTGCCTGTCATCCTGATGAGATGTGCAGTCCTTGAGGGCAGGGAGCACGTCTGTCTCCCTCATAGGGGCACCACCAGGCCCAGAAGAGGATCTAGTACACAGGGGGCATGGAAAATATCTGGAAAAGGCAGGGATTGGATCAGATGCAGTTTCAGTGAGGCATGAAATATTAAGTGAAAATCACTGTGTGCCAAGCTTTGCAGTCAGCTTTCAGGATATAATGGTGAACAAACCCATCATAGCCTTGTAGAAGGCTATTTTATTTTACTCATAGTCTAGTAGAAGGAAATGAACGTTAATAGATGTAAATTTACAAGTGGGTGTGTGTAGAGGTATGTAGGGCAACAGATCTATAGCAGGAGGGACTCATCTAGTTCAAGGAATGTCAGGGGAGGCTTCCTGGAGGAGGTGTTATTTCAGCTAGGACCCAAAGGAAAAGTAATACTTAACTAGGTAAGTGGGACAGGGGAGGATGGAATTGCATTCCAGTCAGAAGGAGCAGCAGGTGCAGAGCCCTCCAGCAGAAGGAGTATGCCCTCCTGACCCTATCTTTCAACTCTAGCATCTCCACACTGGTCTGTTGTACATATTGAGCTTTCAAGATAACATTCTTTAGAAAAAAGTGTTTTGCAGCTAAAACAAATGCTGGAAGTCCACATAACAAAATAACCTCAAAGGGCCCTACCAGCTCTTACAATTGTCTATGTACTGACTTGGAGTGAAGCATGGCTTGCATGCAGAGGTCAGGGCCAGAAGTCAGAGGTCAGAGGTGATGGAACATACCCACAGCCCTGACTGGTGAGCTATGGATAATGAAAACACAATGTTCGTTTGTTTGGGTTTTTTTTTTTCCTTCTGCATTCTAGACACACATATCACGATTCTCGTCATTTCTAAATGGGTTCAACATTTTAAAGTGGATTCCCAGAAGCAGGCATCTTTTTGCCCTTACAAGTTATAAAATGCAATCAGTTAATTTCATCTCATCCATTCATTAAATATTTGGTGATAATATGCTTTAAGACGTGTCCTTGGTGAGACGCAATACAGAGATAAACAGGACATGGGCTCAACCCTCACAGAGATCAAAACTGTACACACTTAACAGAGCTCCACCACAATAACGTTTCCCTGGAATGTCTGCTGTCCACCAGGCATTGTACTGGACACTTCACATGCTTCGTGTCCTGCAATACTCACAACAGATCAATGAGATAAATACTGGCCCCGTTTCAGATCTGAAAAATGAGTTTCAGAGACATTAAGTCATTTGTTCAAGATCACACAGCTAGTAAGTAGGGGAATCAGGATCCAAATTCAAATCCATCTAACTCCAGTCCAATGTCAACTAAAGAAATAAATTGAAGAAATAAAATCACAAATAATTAGAAGAAGCTATAGGTAAATGTTTACCCGGTCTCGTCCTGAGGATTTTCAAAGGGTAACAGAAGGAAGAAAAACAAAAAGAAGAAGATTAATAGCAATGACCATATAAAACTTCAGAATTTCTACTTGTCAAAAACACCACAGAAACATTTGTAAGCTAAATGAGAAATGGAAAAAAAAATAAGAAATCTCCAACATGTATGACAGACAAAGCTTTAACTGCCTCAATAAGAAAACTTGTCATAAATTGGTAAGTAGAAAAAGGAACTCTCCAATAGAAATATAGGCAAAAGATACAAATCTTAAAAGGGAAGAAATAAAGAGTAACCAATGACCAATAGGCACACCCAAAATTATCATAAAAATATTAGTAATCAAAAAAATGAATAATTTAAGAAACAAAAAGTTGTATATCCTTCTTTTTTACTACTAAATTGGCAAAGATTTAAAACAATCAAAATAATCCCAGTGTTGATAAATGTGCTATGAAATGAACACACACAGACACTATATCAGTGTCTAGTGAGTGTTTGACAATATGAATTAAGAGCCTTTAAAAAGATTATAACCTTTAACTCAATAATTTTACTTTAGAAATTTATCAGAGATACAGACAAAGAGGCATACAGCAAGATGTTCACCACAGCATTATTTATAGTATGGAGAAACTATAAATCAAGTCAAAGTCCAGCCATAGGTGGACAGCGAAATCAATTTTGGTGTATCCAGATGATAAGGTAATATGCAGCCATTAAGAATCATATTCTTGAAGAAACTTGGGTTGCATGATTCATCTTGTTCATCTACCTAGAAGGATACATACCAAAATGTATGAACTATTGCAAAGGCAAATCATGGTGGAGGGACTGAAGATGGTTTATATTTTCTCTATGAGACCTGTCTCTAATGTTTCTGCAATTTGCCTGCCTTCCTTTGCAATAACAAGTATGCGTGCATTTCTTTTACTTTTGAAGTAAGCGTGCACAAAACTCGGCCCCCCGTTTCCTCTGCCTGAAAATGCTTCTCTGCTTTAACTTCCTTCTGCAGGTGACAAAAAAAAAACCCTGAGTCCCCTCTGACGCCACCCTTCTTGTGTGATGTGTCTCCAGCTGGCCATTTATGAAATTCAGCCACTTCATTTCAGGTTCCCGTTGCCTTGTGCCTACACCCAGCACTAGCCCCTCCCCGGGTGCCCTGGTTTCTAGCCTCCAACCTCATCCCTGAACTCTTCTCATATCCATTTTGCATCCCACTGCCAGATTAAGCCTCCGGAAGCAAAGAGAATAAATACCCTGTTACCACCTTGCTCCAAAAACTTCTCCCAAACTCTCCAGTTCCTAAGAGTAAAACCCCAAACAGAAGGAGAAGCTTTGATTTATAATTCTCATGGTTCCGATTTTGTATGCAAAGTTGTGTGGCTAAACTAGAACCACACTTGATTTTTTTGTTTAATGATGTTAAATTGCTTTGTTCCTGGACTTAATCTTCCCTTCCACCCTCAGGTACCAACCCCTAATCCGCCCACGCTCCTCCTTCTCCATGCTTCACCCAGCACACAGTAGGTGCAGAGTTCAGGATGGTGGGGGGTACAGGTGTTGTCAAACCTGGAGACAAGCCTCCACCCCATGACCCTGGCCTCGCAGAGTCTCTCTTCCACTATAACTTTGTGATACTCTCTTACTTAAAGGATGGTGAAGGGGCTGTGACCTGAAAAAAAAAAAAAAATCAATGACTCTCTGCTAATAAAGGTTCTTATGCGGTAAATGTGCTCTTGGGAAGCCAGATCCTGCCCTTCTCCACGGCGTTGGCCTGATGCCCTGGAGTGATTTACTCTGTGGTAACATGATGGAGCCTCCACCATGGAAGGGAATTAAATAAAAATGCAATAAAAGAGGACAAAATCAATCTGCTTACAGTTTTGTTTAATAAAAATTCATGAAGGATGGGCAGGCAGGCCCAGAAGCAATGTACCAGTTCTGCCAGAGGCTGGCTGGGGAAGCTCACTCAAGCTGTAGGCACGGGGTGAGGGCTCAGAGGAATGCGGGCGGAGGGAGCCCCCCACCCTGCAAACACCGCCAGCTGAGTCCTGCTGGCAGGCAATAAGGCCGGGCTCACCTCCCTGAAAGAGGGCGAACCAGCTAAGGCCATGTTGATGGAAGAATTCTGCAAAGCTAAAGAAAGCTAAAAGACCTCTTCACATGGGATTCATCCCCCTACAAACCAAGAAGCTCCACATGTTCTGGAATGACAATGACTACCAAGCCTGACCAAATATTTCCCTTCTTTCTTACATGGTAAGAACACTTACCCATGAGATCTACCCTCTTACCAAAAATGGAAGTGTGCAATACAGTGCTGCTCCCCATAGGCACAGCGCTGGACAAACCTCTAGAACTCATTCATCTTGCATAACTAAAACTTTCCACCCACTGGCTAGCAATCCAGTGTCCCCCTCCCCTCAGCTCCTGACAACCACCGCTCTACTGTCTTTATATGAATTTGACTATTTCCGATACCATGAGCATAAGTATAGTCATGCAGTTTTTGTCCTTCTGAGACTGGCTTTATTCATTTAGCAAAGTGCCTCAAGGCTTACCCATGTTATCACACGTGATAGGATTCTTTTCTTTTCTGGAGTTGAATTATCTTCCATTCCATGTATAGACCACATCTTCTTGATCCATTTCTCTGGGGATGGACACTTCAGTTGTTTTCATGTTCTTGGCTATTGTGAATAATGCTGCAATAAACATGGGACTGCAGATACCTCTTTGAGATCCTGATTTAAATCTTTTGGATAAATACTCAGAAGCAGGATTGCTTAATCATACGGTAATTCCATTTTTAATTTTTTGCAGACCCACAATACTGTTTTCCGTAGTGGCTATGCCATTTTGTATTTCCATCAACAAACAGTGTACAAGGCGCCAATTTCTCCACATCCTCACCAACACTTAACTTTTGTTTTGTGATCAGAGCCATCCTGATAGGTATGAAGTGACATCTCATTGTGTGATTTGAATTTGCATTTCCCTGATAATTAATGATGCCGAGCATCTTTTCTTAAGCCTGCTGGCCATTTGTATGTCTTCTTTGGAGAAATGTCTATTCAAGTCCTTTGCCTACTTTTTAATCAGCTTATTGGGGGGGGGTGTTTTGTTTGTTTGTTTGTTTGTTTGTTTGTTTGTGGAGGGCGTTTTTTTGCTAATGAATTGTAAGAGTTCCTTATATATTTTGGGTATTAATCACTTATGAGATATATATTTTGAAAATATTTTCTCCCATTTAGAACTTTGTGGTACTGGCATAAAAACAGACACATAGACCAATGCAACAGAATAGAGAGCCCAGAAGTGAGTCCACACACATATGGTCAACCAATCTTTCCCAAGCGTGCCAAGAATACACAATAAGGAAAAGGCAGTCTCTTGAACAAATAGTGTGGGAAAAACTGGATATCTACATGCAAAAGAATGAAATTAGACCCTTATCTCACACCATACATTAAAGTCAACTCAAAATAGATTAAAGATTTAAACATAAGACCCAGAACTGCAAACCTGCCAGAAGAAAACATAGGGGAAAATCTTCATGACGTTGATCATGGCAATGATTTTTTGGATAGGACATCCAAAACACAATTAGACAAGGGGAACTACATCAAACTAACTAAAGCACTTCTACATCGCAAAGGAAACAATTAAAGGAGTGAAAAGGCAACCTACAGGATTACTGACCAAGTAAGTGTTGATTGTGGTAGAAACTGTTTCTGTCCATAAAACATTTCTTCAAAACAGGTGGTTCTATGCAAAAGATTCCATATCTTTAGGTGGAAGTACCAGATCAAAGATCCAGTGCTCTGTAACAGGGCTAGTACACTATGGCCTGCAGGCCGAATCTGGCCCACAATCTGTTTTAAATAAAGTTTTATTGGGACCCAACCATGTACATTTGTTTACACAATGTCTATGGCTGCTTTTGTCCCACAGGGACAGAGCTGAATAGATAACTACAGGGCCTAAATATTTACTATCCAGCCCTTTACAGAAAGGGAGGGCAGATCTCTGACCTATCCCTGAGGATTCCCACTCACCTCCCACACAAACTCGTCTATCCATTCAACCAAAACTAGATAAGTCCTCATATGCCAGGCGCTCTCCTTGGACTTCACAGAGAACAGATCCTTATTTGAGACAAATAAGATCTGAGCCCCTGCCTTTAAGGGATTGTATTGGTTTTATTGTTGAATAACAAATTACCCCAAGCTCAGTGGTTGAAAACAATGCTCACTAAGTGGGCTCATCTGGTTCTCTGCTCAGTGTCTCACAAGGCAGAAATCAAGCTGTTAGCCAGGCTGACCACTTATCTGGAGGCCTGGGGAAAATTTTGATTCCAAGCTCATTCGGGTTGTTGGTACAATCCAGTTCTTTGCAGCTACTATCGATCTGAGGTCCTGGTTTCCTTGCTGACTGTTAGCCAGGGATCACTCTCTGCTGCTAGAGGCCACCCACATCCCCTAGCTATGGGCCCCTACATCTTCGAACAAGCCGCAGAACACTGAGTCTTTCCCTTGCTTTGACTCTTTCTGGCTTCCTCTACTGCTAACTGCCAAACAAAGTCTCCACTTTTAAGGGCCCATATAATTGCACTGAATCTACTTGGATAACCCAGGATAATCTCCCCATTTTAAGATCAATTTGCCACATAACATAATCATGGCAGTAACATTTCACCATACTCTCTCACAGTTTTGGGTATTATAGTGGGGCATCTTTGGGAGATTATTTTAGAAATTATGCCTACCACAGGAAATAAGTAATATATTTGGTAGAATAAGCTAACTAGTGGTTAACAGACCCCCCAAATTTCAGTAGCTTAAGAAGCAAAAGAGATATTCATTCACAGAGAACTGTCCAGGGTAAAGGTTCCAGGTCAGTGGAATTCTGCTCCACACAGTCACTCAGGTATCCAGGCTGGGGGTGGCCTTGCCATCTTCAACACATGGCTTCCAAGCCCACCTGACTTGATGCCATTCCAACCAGCCAAAAAGGGAATGAACGCAGAAGAGCACACGTCGGGGATTTTATGGGCTAGGCCTGGAAATGCTTCAAAGCACTTCTGCTCTTCTTCTGTCAGAAATAAATTAGTCACATTATCACAACTAACTCAAAGGGGAAAAAAGGAGATGAAGTCTAACTGGGTAACCATGTACCCAGTACTTCTATTACAAAGGAGAAAAGAGAGGATGGGTTTTGATGGTCAGTAGGTTGTCTCCTACGCAAGTAGGAATAAAGACATTGATAGCTATGAACTGACATCCAATTACAGCTGTGGCCACTGAAACCAGACAAATTGATATGTTCTAGTTTTTAATGCTTTTAAAAATATCCAAGTTGGGGGGCGCCTGGGTGGCTCAGTTGGTTAGGCGACTGCCTTCGGCTCAGGTCATGATCCTGGAGTCCCGGGATCGAGTCCCGCATCGGGCTTCCTGCTCGGCAGGGAGTCTGCTTCTCCCTCTGACCCTAACCCCTCTCATGTGCTCTCTCTCATTCTCTCTCTCTCAAATAAATAAATAAATAAATCTTTTAAATAGATAAATAAATAAATAAATAAATAATAAAAAATATCCAAGTTGGGGGCGCCTGGGTGGCTCAGTTGGTTAAGCGACTGCCTTTGGCTCAGGTCATGATCCTGGAGTCCTGGGGTAGAGCTATGAGTTGGGCTGCCTGCTCAGTGGGGAGCCTGCTTATCTCCCTCTCCCTCTGCTTGCTCTCTCTGTCTCTCTCTCTGTCTCTCTCTCATATAAATAAATCTTAAAAAAAAGAATGTCACCCAGATCTTTCTGGCTCCATAATGCACGCCCTACACTCATGTGACCCTCCCCAACAAGAAGCTCCAAGGAGAAGTTAGCATGTGCACTAGGGGTTTGTTAAGTAGAGAGTGACATGATCTTGCCCGAACAATGGAAAGATGACCTTGGCAGCAGGTGTCGGGTCCATGGGATAGAAAGCCACCAACGAGGGGAAGACCTCTGTGGAGCAAGTGTGTGAGGAAATGAGGGGCTATACCTCAGAAGGGGCAAATAGGAAAGGAAAGGAAAAAACATGGCAGAGAAATTCTGGAGATGCCACTCAGATTTTTGGAAGAGATGAAAATGGAGGCAGGAAAGAAACCTTGGTGACTTGCATTTTCAAGCCTAGGTGAAACTATTTTTAACAGAAAGAGGAAGACTGGAAGCTATAGCTGGTGTGAGAAGGAAGACACTGGGTTTAGTTTGGGGCATGTATGGAGACAACAGAAACAAGTATGGTGAGTCTCCAAGGGCACTAGGATGGAGGCACGTGGTCCAGCCGTCCCGCAGACTTCCTCCAGGAGCTGGCCTTGCAGAGAGCAAGCTCTCTGGCATGTGTTAGGGAATGAGAGGCCTCAACTGTTGTTTGGGGCGGTGAGATGAGTAGCAGCCCCAGAACGACCCACTGCAGCAGTGGGTACCCAGGCGTTAGCAGGTGCCAGCGAGGCCGGTCTAGGAGCCCCTGGGGCTGAACCAAGCAGGGCTTTCACTCCCTCTACTTTGTGCAAAACGTAGAGCAGCAGATGTTGGAGCAAGGAAACTCTTCTGCAGAGAGAGACCTGGCCTTGCTATAAGATGCTCCCAGTTGGGAAGACAGAAGACAAAGACACTCGGGTAGTCCCCTACCTCCAGGAAGTCACCTTCTGGAAGAGAGAGGAATATGGAAGAGCTATGGCCCCAGTCAAGCCCCAGGAACAAATAAAGCCGTGTTCCTGATGGCCAGCTGAAGCCAAAACCCAGGAAGGCTTCCAGGATGAAGGGAAAGTATAAGAGCCCCTAAGAACAGGAGGGCAAGGCAGACTGAGGGTTCCCAGCGGGGGAAGGCTGCTCCTTGCAGGCCAGAATCTAGAGGTGGTGAAGCCCAAGGTAGCCTGTGTGGGGTGGGGGGTGCGGGGGGGATGGGAGTGTGGCCTGAGAGGGTCCCCTGGAGGAGGGGGTGGTGAGGCAGGAGGCAGAAGGCTGGCTGTCAGGTGCTGATTAGGGCAGCCAGGATGGGGATGGGGGGGCAAGAATGCTCTTACTCCTCGGCCACACTCCATGGCTTGTTCGATTTCTCCATCAGTGTCTGGCTAACTTGTCTTTGGCAGGAGGACCAGGCTCTGGAGGGACCTGCACGTCGAGAGCCTATCAAACGCCTGTTTTATTTTCTCCAGCATTGGCTCAGGGCAGGATGTCTCCTCCAGTCCGTGGCTTGCTGTCTTCATAACTGTGCTTTGACTGCCCTGTTTCTCCCAAGGGTTTTGGTCTTTGCAGCCTGTTTCATTTGAAGTACTGCCGAGGCCTGAGACTTGGGGACAGTCTGTGCTGCAGGGAGAGCATCCAGCATCCCAGGAGCCAGACCCCCGGGTGAGGACAGTCATGGTGCTTCCAGGCCCACCTCGTACTTTGCTTGAGCCTTGCACACAAAGGGGGTGAACGAAGATGGAAATCCAGCCCCTGCTCCACCTGCCCGCAGCTTCCAGCCAGAGGAAGGGGCACCTTTGTCTGACTCACAGGGGGTACCATGTGAGCTAACAGCAGTCCCGGCTCCTCCCGCTTGGCCCAGGACTGAGAGGGGCAGCAGTTCATGCGTCAGGGTATCCCCCCCTGCTCCCCAAAGGTCCCCCCACCGCTGACTCCCACTCTCCTTCCCCAGATCCCACAGCCGGTCCCTCTCAGAGAGTAGCTGTGTTCTGGTCTTTAGAGTAATGTTTCCCAAACCTCAGCATGCCTTAGAATGATCTGGAATACTCATTAAACACCAGCGCCTGCGCCCTGCCTTCTGATTCAGTAGGGCCTGGAATTTGCAAGGATTCGCATTTTATCACATGTTCCCAGATGCTGCTGATGCTGCTGGTCCGGGGCCACACTTGGAGAAACACTCCCGTGGCTCCCCCTCCCGGCTCAGCCAGAGGATGAAACCACCTCAAGGGCAGCCTCAGGGCCCCACGCGGCCTGGGTGTTCAATCAATACATATCGATTTTAGTGAATGGGAGCAGTGAAGGGTAGATTGTTGATTGACTCTGGGATCCCATGAACAACGGGCTCCTTTATGTCCAGGCCTATTAAGTTAATGGGAAACTCAAGGGCACGGGCAGCGTAAAATGTACAGGGAGGCCGGGCTTGACAGTCGGCTGGGTTGAACTCTGAAGAACCTCCTTCCAAACCGCCAGAAAGAATAAAATAATCATGGTAACCACCATTTATTAAGCCTCTATTCCGCTCCAGGCCCTGAGCCGAGCTCCTCATGCTACCAGCCAACAGGGCTGTGAAGGGGGGACAGCGTGCACCCCCATGTTACACGTGAAGGTAAATGGATCTCAGCCCAAGGTCTCACGAGCAACAGGCCCGCCCGGGGCTCCCGGCCCGCGTGCATCTCTGCACAGACCCTGCGAGCGTCGCCACCCTGTCACACTGCCCACCCCGCCCAGGGACACAGAGAAAGCTGGAGCTCCCAAGAGCCACACACCCAAGAAGAGTAGTCCCAGCCTGGAGAAAGAATCGGGTGTGTGGAATCAAACAGCCTGATTCTGAAAGCTTGGCCTGCCATTGACCCAGTGCATGAACTTGGGCAATCCCTTCACCTCAGTGCCTCAGTTCTCTGAACTGTGAAATGGGAATAATCCCCCAGCCCCAGGATGCTGTCGGATTCATTGAGAATGGACACCAAATGCCTGGCACAGTGTCTGGCTCTTCATCAGGGCTCAGGAATGTTACTCCCTCTTGAAATGGGCGCCTTCCTCTTCAAGTATGTATTTTGGAATGACAACTCAGAGGAACATTTAGAAATGTCCAGCAACCGGGCGCCTGGGTGGCTCAGTTGGTTAAGCAACTGCCTTCGGCTCAGGTCATGATCCTGGAGTCCCTGGATCGAGTCCCACATCGGGCTCCCTGCTCAGCAGGGAGCCTGCTTCTGCCTCTGACCCTCCCCCATCTCATGTGCTCTCTCTCTCTCATTCTCTCTGTCTCAAATAAATAAATAAAATCTTTAAAAAAAGAAAAAGAAAGAAATGTCCAGCAACCTTGGGGCAGGGGAGAGGGAGGGGATGCAGAGGCAGGTCCAGAGGCCTACGAAGAGACTGTTGCTATAGGCCCCGGGAGGCCTCAGCTCAGCAGGGGCGGGCGAGAAGATGGGCTACAGAACTCAAGAACCCATGGTCATGAAGAGAACCCACTCAAGGACCCAGTGCTAGCCTCCATGTCACAGGAAGTGGAAAGGGGTGGCATTTCTAGAAACCTTTATCCAGGGAGTGGCCATGCCTAATTTGGACACCCACAGGCAGGAGTTGAGCCTATAGGATGCCACACTTAAGTCAGTGACTCCAATACGCTGGGGCCTTCACCACCAGAAGCCCTCTGCATGGGTCTCTTCAGACCACCCAGGGGAGAAGATCCTGGGAGGCCCCTAGATGGCCTGACAGACAAGCCAATACAGTGGGCGTTGTAGGGGCGGGCCCACTCCTGCATCTAGAAGCACAGCTCTGGCACCGGCCAGCAAGAACCTTGACTCCTGTGAGCCTCAGTTTTCTTACCTATAAAATGGGAATAACAGAAATGAGGCCTATCTTCAAGGTGGCTGGGGAGATGCATGTTGAGCTCTTCGCCACAAGGGCTTGCCACAGAGCAAGCTTTTATAAATACCAGCGACTGTTATCCTTGGTGTTAGGCTCAGACCTTCGAGATCTTAGAGAAGGCTACAAAAAGGGAGGCTCGGCTTTCTCGTTTCTGAACGAGTATGTTAACAGAATTTATCTCCATAAAACGGTTTCAAAAATGAAATGAGATCATGTATGTCATGTCTTAGCATACAGTAAGCACTCAATAGGATGACTTCTAACTGGAAGCACAGATAGCCCCACAGCAAGGGGATCAGCTCCCCCCCCCCCCACCCCGCCATTTACTGGGGACCATCCAGTCTCAGCACTGAGAGCTCCATGTCTTGGAAATCCTTCTGTCTGCAGCGAACCAGGACAGTCTGTCACCCTCCGGCAGCCCGCCGGACTGGGGCCTTTCCTGCTCTCCCAGGCAGCGCACGGGGAATTTCTGGCCCATGTCAACCTATCTCTGGAAGCAAGGCCGGGCTCTGGGCTGCCCCTCAAGTCTAAAGGGCCCCAGGATTCCAGGGCCAGTGTTCTCGGGACAAAGGGTCTCAGCAAGGCTCAGAGAGGCCCAGAGACAGAGTCTGGGCCCACATTCAGACTCCTGGGGTGACAGACCCTGGGCCAGATCGCAAACAGAGGGACAGAACCAAGGGACAATGGAGATGATCTCTGAGGGTCCTGCTGGAATCAGAGAAGGGAGGGAGCCGTGTTCTCCACCATGAATAATGCAGGAGAGGAACCGCAGGGCTGGGGGAGATTTCACGGGTGCCCAGCCTGTTCCCAGCCAGGCGGCTGCTGAGCACGGAGCCTCCCAGCTGAGCCTGGGAAGCAGTTATCACTGGTGGGTGATTAAGTTACTAATCCTTCAGGGAGAAGACATTTAGAGGCCCATATTAAGGCAGCACGCGGCAAAATTACATTCCGTTTCAATTTAGTTTAGCAATTCCCGTGATTTAGTTAAATGAAAAGCAATTGTTCCAATTAATAGTATTGAATGTTATTCGTCAAAAGTGTCAAAACAGTTCTGTGGCTGCATTAGTCACCCATTCTCTTGTCAGAGATATGGGTAATTCCCCAGGATAGGATGGGAAAATGGCAGGGCGTGGGGGCTTTGGGAAAAAGGTCAAAGTCAGAAGGGACATTTATATGCACGTGCGCCCACATGTAGGCTCAGGGACGTGTGACCCCTGTGCCTGGATGAGTGTATATGTGGGTACGTGTGTTGTATGCATCCAGATCCCAACTGTCCCAAGGGTGCATAAAATGCGTGCATGTGCCATCAAAAGGAATGAGATCTTGCCATTTGCAACGACGTGGATGGAACTGGAGGGTATTATGTTGAGTGAAATAAGTCAAACAGAGAAAGACATGTATCATATGATCTCACTGATATGAGGAATTCTTTTTTTTTTTTTAAGATTTTATTTTATTTTTATTTGAGAGAGAGAGAATGAGAGAGAGAGAACACATGAGAAGGGGGAGGGTCAGAGGACAAAGCAGACTCTCTGCCGAGCAGGGAGCCTGATGCGGGACTCCATCCAGGGACTCCAGGATCATGACCTGAGCCGAAGGCAGTCGCTTAACCAACTGAGCCACCCAGGCGCCTGATATGAGGAATTCTTAATTGCAGGAAACAAACTGAGGGTTGCTGGAGTGGGGGTTGGGGTGGGAGGGATGGGGTGACTGGGTGATAGACACTGGGGAGGGTATGTGCTCTGGTAAGCGCTGTGAATTGTGCAAGACTGTTGAATCTCAGGTCTGTACCTCTGAAACAAATAATGCAATATATGTTAAGAAAAAAAAAAAAGGGGGCGCCTGGGTGGTTCAGTTGGTTAAGCGACTGCCTTTGGCTCAGGTCATGATCCCGGAGTTCTGGAATCGAGTCCCACATCGGGCTCCCGGCTCAGCGGGGAGCCTGCTTCTCCCTCTGACCCTATCCCCTCTCATGCTGTTTCTCTCTCTCTCAAATAAATAAATAAAAAATAAAAAATAATTTAAAAAAAAAAAGAAGAAGAAGAAGAAGAAGGTAGCGGGAGGGGAAGAATGAAGCGGGGGAAATCGGAGGGGTAGACGAACCATGAGAGACGATGGACTCTGAAAAACAAACTGAGGGTTCTAGAGGGGAGGGGGGTGGGAGGATGGGTTAGCCTGGTGGTGGGTATTGAGGAGGGCACATTCTGCATGGAGCACTGGGTGTTGTGCACAAACAATGAATCATGGAACACCTCATCTAAAACTAATGATGTAATGTATGGGGATTAACATAAGAATAAAAAAAATGCGTGCATGTGTGAATTTGTGTGCGTGTGTGCACGAGTACTTAGACAGTCGTGCATTCAAGTGTGTATGGGTGCAACCACTGTGACCCCGGCTGGGTCGGTATCCGAGGGAAGGCCGGGTGAGCATCCACAGATATGAACGTCTGGGCTACAGCTATACATACTGTAAACGTCTGCCTGGGTCAGGGCAGGTGAGGGGGGCCTGCTGCCTTGGTAGTTTAAGAGAAGACCTATCTGCTTCCGTCCTTATGCCACAATTAGTGATTTGGCTTGTCTCCGGGATGCTGCCATTCCAATGCCATTCCCCATGAGGTCAGAGGCCTTCTTTGTCGTGTTCAGAGCTGTATTCTCAGGACCTAAAAGAGGGCCTGGCACATGACATATACTGATTGAATCGATTAATAGATGGAGAATGGCTAGATGAACAGATAGACAGACGGATGCATGGACAAGACAGCCGCAGGCCCCTGGCTCTTTCAGACCTCCCACTTGTGGCTGGGGTCCCCAGTCTTCTCTCCTCAGTATGAACTCCAAGCCCCTCTGGCTTTCAGCCTCAGCCCACTAGCGCATCCTTGGAAAGCTCCATGCTGGGCAGGTAGCTAGCTCAGAGGGTTCACAAACTGCCAGAATCAGCCAGGGCTAAGAACAGGGAGGGCAGGGACTTCTTTGGTGAAACTGAAAAAGTGCTAAGCAGGCCCGGCCAGGCAGGCCCAAGAGAACACAACCAAGAAAGGCCCTTCGGGGCTTCTCTACCCTCCAGCCAGGGTTCCCACATTTGTCTCGTGTCCCTTGCCTGAAGCTGTCAGCTCCTGACTCTAGCCCAGACCTGTCCTTCTGTGTCTCTGATTTTTGTCCTGCCCCTGACCCCTTCCACAGCATGGGGAAGCCACTTCCCATCTCTGTCCAGACGCTGGTGCAGCTCATCATCATCCCATTGCTGCAGACAGAGAAGATAAAGGGAATCTACGAATGGCCTCCTATCTCCAGTGTCCTCACCTCCCAGACTTCCCTGGGGTTTGGCTCTCTCTGGAGCTGACAAGACCCAGAGCAGGCCACTTTTTGTGGCTGTCCTTCCTCCCAGTCATTTTGAGCTTAGATGGGGGTTAGCCTGGTCCACCTGCTGTCAGGGCCTGCCCCCTAGTGGCTGACTCTGGCCCACACACCGCCCCCACCCCATGGCACCAACTCGAGCCTGATGCCCCCCTCAGTCAGCCTCAGCCAGAAAGAATCTCCGAGTCCTTGCAAAGGCTCCACAATGGCTCGTGAAAAATAATAAAGGGAAACGTCATTAAAGTGGACAAGGAAGGCTAGAAGGGGAGGCCGGAAGAGGTAGCCACTCCACTCCGTGTCAACTACAGGAAGAATGATCAGTTACAGACTCAACAGAGGAGTCTCCTCAGGAAAGAATCATCCATGACAGGTCCCACCAAGGAAAGGTGTAAGCGCATCCCTACAGGAAATCGCCCACCCCTGCAACTCAGCCAGTCAGAAACTGTCATCACCCCGAACTGCTTTTCTCCAATGGACTTTCCTTCAAACAACCCTTCCCGACTTCCTCCTTCTTCTCCATAAAATAATGTTCCTCTCCTTTGTTGGACTTGCCTCTGGTTTTTGCCATAGCTTGCACGTCCCGTTATAATTCTCTGCTATTGCCAAATAAACCCATTTTTGCTAGTAAAAGGACTTCCATTTTTTTAAGGTTAACAGGCCCCATTTGCCCCTTTCCAGAGGCAACCACAGCAGTGCCGGGGCCCCCTCCCCCCGCCAAGATGCACACGATGGAGGCCTGGCTGCCCAGGGTTTGCATTGCCCTCAACACCCCCCAGGCTCTCTGTGCGAGCGGCTCTCCATCAGGATAGTGATTAAGCATGAAGAGGAAGTGTTAGGATATGATCCCTGAACTCACCAGGCTCATAAAGACAATAGCTGGGACGGTGGCAAGAGGCACCAGGCGTCCTGTCTATTTTGGGGAGGCCCCAAGCATGGCTGCCCAACACCAAGGGCATCCTGGGGCTCGTTAATCTGTGTGGGAGTGACGGAGACAGGATAGAGGGTCCAGGAGGCCTTCCGCCAGCCGTTTCCTCCCAGCCCGCCAGCCCTGCTCCATACACCACGCACGGAGCCCCTGGCCCCGGCCTGGCCCCTGGAGACCCAGGCTTGCCAGCTCTCTGTGGTAGACCTAGTCACCGTCCCCTCCTTTCAAAGGCTTTTACTGAGAGATTAGAGGCCCCAGCCTTTCTGGGATCCACTCTTTGTTTTCTCCCCGAGGGAGGCAAAGGAAGAAGTTAAACACCATCAGCCCCATCCAGGCCGAGGCAATGGAGAATACCTCGAAATATCCTTCTGGTGCTCTGTTCCCACAGCCTGGCCCCCTCTGAGCCCAGAAGTAGCAAAAGGTTAATTGCCGGGACCTTGGGCTCCACAATGGGCTGGAGCCAGAGAGCCAGGCATTAAATATGCAATTGTTAAATATCCCTCTCCCCCCTCCTCCTGCCCTCCCAGTAGTTGAACAGTGGGTAGCTGAAATTGACCAGGGTGTAATACCCCGGGAACTGGCAAACTCTCTTAGAGGTGCAGTACCAGCAAGGGAGGCCTGGCCCCTTTTCCTCTTCCCTGGCTGGAAGTCAACACACCCAGATGACTGGGTTGGAAAGCATTGCTTGGGACAGCTCTAGGGCCACAGAGACTGGAAACACACACCAGGCGCATGGCTCCCGGCGCCCAAACCCCACTCCATCCAGCCTGGCAGGGACAGGAGGTCAGTCCTAAGAGTCAGCAGGCCTGGACCCTCCCTGCAGACGTTGCTCGGGTCACGTCACCGCACTGATCCTTCATTTCTCAGCAGGAGAACCGGAGCCCTGATAGCCCATTCTCGGACTGGAACTTGATAGGCTCCTAGTGAGAAGTGAATAGACTGTTGCTTGTGAAACATCGAGCACGTCGAGGCCATTGTGGGACTGGCTGATAGTAACTGTTCGGTAAACCAGCTGTTGTCACTGTTTATTGTAGTATTTTTACTTCCCTCGTAAGGTATTTTAAGACTCAAATGAAAGAATAGCTGTAAGAACATTTGTACTACTTTTTTCTTTAGAATGTTTCCAATGATGTGAGCCAAAAGTGGCCTGGGGCCTTCGTCAGCGGTGCTGGCGCCCAGGTCCCAGCACAGGGCCTGCCCCAGAGTAAGAGGCCAATGACTGGCAGGTAACAGACCACACACCTTAGCAACTTTTAAGGAATGTGGCATTTTCTAACATAAGAAGAAAGTTCTGGTGCTTTCCCTTTTCACTTGGGATAGTATCTCAGAGTTAAGTTTTTGCAAACCCAATGTATCTGATCTTAGGAACTTAGCACCCAGGGCGGACCTGACATCAGCAGACCACTCAGATCTTCCGACAAAGGAAGACTTGACCAGCTGCTTTGCTGGAATCACATCGAAAGCAAACATCAAAACCAGAAAAGATGAGTTGTGTTTTCTCCAGGAAGGACTGTCTCTGGCCCGTGGGTGAACAGAATACCTCATCTTTGTCCTTCAGCCCCCAAGGGGATGCCTGGTGGGAGGTCAGAGGCACCAAGAACCTTGGGTAGCTCTATCATCCTCTCCTACCTGCTCCAGCCAACCCTGTGTTGGGCAAGGCCAGCAGGGCAGGGGGTGGTTTGCTGAGGACACGCAGAGATTAAATCATGCAAGAGACTCATCTGGACTCAAGCCTACCTCTGGGGGGCCTTGCACAAACACCGGTGTTCCTTTGAGCTCCTGGGTGGGTGTCTGCAAAACAAGGATAATAATGATGATCTCAGTATTCTGGTAGAAAGGGTCTATGTGTCAATGTGGGTGAAATCCCTACGGCATAATTCGTGTTTAGGACGGATTGGTTGGTGCTCGTCCTGACCACTGTGCAGAGTTTTTGCCTGGGGGGCCGGAAGACATGGTGTTAACTAGGGCTGTTATTGCTGATTGCCTGAGCCGAGCCCTGGCCCAAGGAGGCATAAGCCCACCTCTGACCACCCGCGCAGGCCTGTGGCTATGGTGTGTGTAGGACCTCTGTTCTCCAGATCTTTCACAAGCCCGGGTAGCCAGGAGCATAACTGGGAGGTCGCATTACTTACCAGTAGCTGATCCATTTGTACAAGGCAAGGCGCTGTGAGCAAGAGGGTGAAGCCTCAGAACCTCAAATCTTTGAACAAGGCCAAAATGATGAAGGCCTGACATCATCACTACTTGAGGAGAGGAATCCCCTGACCCTTGGCAGCCTGGGGGTGAGTGCCTGCATGTGTGTATTGACGTGCATGTGCTGGGGCACTTATGGATGCACGTTTCCTCCTTCGGGCTTCTTAGATGAGTGTGCATGCGCTGTGTACCCATGCTTCCTGGGCGTGGGCGCACAGGAAAGGGTACATATATATGTGCATGCACACACTTACACGTAGGCATGAGGTTTGTATGCCTGTGTCGATGCATGAGAGTGTAGGGTTACACTTACGAATGAGTGAACGCGGTCGCTGCACGGTCCTGTGGGTGCCTCTCTGGCTGCCAATAGTCTGCACATGGCTGCAGGTGAATGAGAGTGCAAATGTATGCATGTGTCCTCGTGTGTATTTTTAGGAACAGAGTACAAACAAACAGCATAAGCAAGATGGTTGGGAGGAGGGGGGTTAAAATACTTAGGAAGACAAACAACCCCCACAAGGACTTTGGAAAGCACTCATTAAGTACAAATAATGTATATGCTAATTACAAATTAGTCTTTTCTGCTCATTAAAGCAGAACTGCTGTTCTTTATTAGTTCAGTTCTGGGTACTCTGCACACTGGAAAATAATAAAAATGACTTTGAGGTCAGGAAGATGCCTGCACGGGGCTCAAGGAGCCATCTCAGGCTATGTGAATGGTCACCCAGATCAGGGGCCAGGCCAGGGATGTTGACTTCAGTTTGTCCCCACACCCACGTTCAATCAGTCACCAAATTCAGTCGAGCCTACCTCTCTCCCTGCATCTCCACTGATCCCGTGCTGGTGTGCACCCCCATCCCTCCTCTGACAGCCCCGGCGCAGCTGCCCAGACTGCCCCCCAACTGGTCCATCTAGTTGAGCAGGTCCTTCTTTCTGTCCCAGCCCCCCTGGCTGGCTCTGCACGGTGGACTCTTGCTTCCTCTTGCAAACCCCAGCCCCCGGTGCCTCTCCTTGTCTTCCTCTGCACTTTGCACCCAAGCATGTGTTTATTTATTTATTTATTTATTTATTTATTTATTTTGAGGCTGGATTATTTTATTGTTAATGTATAGTAATATTCAAAAGGCTTATAAATAATGAACATACATTTGTGACTTAGGGCTATTAAAATGCTCAGCAACCAATTCCAGCTAATCCCAAGCATGTGTTTGTTTGCTGCCTCTCTCTCCGACTAGACGGCCAGCAGGGGCTTTGCTCTGTTGACTGTTCTGTGCGTGCCCAGCACCTAGAACAGCTGTCGGTACATAGTAGACCTTCAGTTAATATGTGCTGAATGAAAACTTAATGTCCTTACTATGCTACTCACCTTCCATATTATCACTGGAGCTGATAGGAGCTGCTTCACGCCCCTGGGATTTAGGGCTTTTCTTATGATTAAACACTAGCTTGAGCTCCGTGTCCCGTATTCTGATGTCCTTCTCCTCTCCCAGGACCACTGCTTTTTGGTAACTCCCAGTTCATTTTTTTTTTTTTAATATTTTATTTATTTATTTGAGAGAGAGATAGAACAAGTAGGCAGAGCGGCAGGAAGAGGGAGAAGCAGGCTCCCTGCTGAGCAGGGGGCTGAACGCGGGGCTCGATCCCAGGACCCTGCAGTCGCTTTAACCAACTGAACCACCCAGACACCCCAGTAACTCCCAGTTCTATTAATCAATCCTGCTTTTCTGAGGGGAGCAGCGTGAACTCAGGTGCACCACCTAGGGGCTGAGAGGTGAAACAACTCTCAGAAACAGAAGGCACCACAAGCAGCCTCCTTGGTGGCAAGCAGGATGCCACCACGGCAGTCATCATGCCCAACACACGTCCATCTGAGGATGATGGGTCAGAAGAGGCTCTCAGTCTCCGCTTTGGTGATATGTCCAGAATCAGTCCTTGTCACACATTCGAGGTCCTGGTCAAAAGTCCAGGCTCTGCTCCCCACCGCCATCCTACTTTTGTTTCCCCTTTGTGCCCTTTCTACCCAACTGACATCTGCCTGTCCATCTTATTCAGTCAAAGTTCTCATGTGGGACCTGGAAAGTCAAACCACTCTGTTCCTTCTGATGCTCCACAGCCCTATGTGAATATTTGTTCATCCCCTACCTCATAACTTTCTAGTTCCAGATACTCAGAAGTATGGATTTAGTAAAACCGCAATTTTCTGCTTACAACCTTTCCCAAAGCCACTGGTTGTCCCCTCACTTTAAATCTTCCTAACAAAAGGGTGCACTCATGTCCCTCTTCCCAGAGATATTCTTCACAGTAACTTCACATCCCTCCCTATAACACAGAAGCAGTGCTCAACTTTTAAGAGGCAACGTCTTTCACCAACATCCAAATAGTTCACTTGTTTATAGGTTAACCTCTTTCAAGGCATGCCAAGACTTTTTGAAGGCATGTTTTAACCCATCAATTTCTCTATCCTAAGCTCAACCCAGACTTTTTCCTGAAAATCTGGAACATCTAGAAAGAAGATGACACTACCTTTCCACGTCTTCCCAGCTCAGGAATCTAAGAGTTCTTGGAGTTTCCTAAATATCTAAAATCTGGATGGGAAGATATCAAAGAACACATGAGTAGGAAAAGCAGTTGTCAAATCAATTTAAGGAAAATGGGAGTGTTGCTAAACAGACCCAACTTTGGGGGGTTTGCAAGGTCATGTGCATAAGTGAACAGCAGGGACTTTCTCCATAAGGAAGTGCAGGTGAATCCTGTCCAAATATGACAAAAAGAAGATCCAAACAAATGGAAAGATATACCATGTTCATAGATGGGAAGACAATAATCTGAAGATGGCAATTCTCTCCAAAAGCAATCTATCTCTAAATTCAGTGAAAAATCTGCCAACATAAATAAATAGTGACATACAAGTTGATCCCAATTTCATAAAGATGAGTAAAGAGCACAGAATAGCCATGATAATTTTGAAGAACAAGGAGGAAAAGAAGGAAGAAATGATGGTGGAAGGAATAATTTCCCCTACTAGATATAAATAGTAATTATTCTTACAACTCAATAATAAAAAGACTCAGCTTTAAAATGGGCAAAGGATTTAAATCCAGATTTCTCCTTAGAAACACAATAGCCAATAAGCCCATGAAAAAATACTCAACCTCATTAGCTGTCACAGAAATGCAAATCCAAACCACAGTGAGTGATTACTTCTCACCTACTAGGATGGTTATAATCAAGAAAAGGGAAATTCACAGGTACTGATGAGGATGTGGAAATGTTGAAATCCTCATATGTTACTGGTGGGAATGTAAAATGGCGCAGCCAATTTAAAAAATAATGTTGTAGTTCCTCAAAAAGTTAAATGTATAGAATACCATATGACCCAGCAATTCCACTCTGAGGTATATAGTCAAGAGTATTTAAAACATGCATTCAGGGGCGCCTGGGTGGCTCAGTTGGTTAAGCGACTGCCTTCGGCTCAGGTCATGATCCTGGAGTCTCTGGATCGAGTCCCACATCGGGCTCCCTGCTCGGCGGGGGGTCTGCTTCTCCCTCTGCCCTCTTCCCTCTCGTGCTCTCTGTCTCTCATTCTCTCTCTCTCAAATAAAAATAAATAAAATCTTTAAAAAAAAAAAATAAAAAAAAAATAAATAAATAAAACATGCATTCATACAAAAACGTAGACAGTACACAAACATTCATAATAGCATTATCCATAATAACCAAAAAGTGAAAAAAAACAAATGCCCATCAACTAATAAATGGATAAACAAATTGTGGTATATCCATACAATAGAATGTTATTCGGCCATAAAAAGCAGTGTGGTACTATTACATGCTATAACATGGATGAGTCTTGAAAACATTACATCATATGTATGAAATATCCAGAATAGGTAAATCTATAAACAGAAAGTAGATTAGTGGTGTCCAAGGGCTGGGCAGGAAGGGAGCTGGATGGTATGAGGAGTATGGAGGTGATACTCAAAGGGTATAGGATTTCTTTCCAGGGTGATAAAAAAAATGCCCTAAAACTGATTGTTGATAGTTGCACAACTCTGTGAATATACAAAAGACACCAAACAGTACACTTTGAAAAGATGAACTTTATGCTGTGTTAATTATAATCTCAATTTTAAAAAAATGGTAATTACAAAGCCGTAGCAAATAAAATGTGCAGTGCTGGTGGAAGGATAAACAAACCAAAGATAAAGCCCCGAAGCTTACCCGCACATAAGGGAACTTGGTGTAGGACAGCGCTGACATCACAGATCAGTGGAAAAAATGTTTTAATCCATAAAGTGGTTCTGTACAACTTGCTCTCTATATGAAAAGTAAAATAAAATTTAATCCCACAGCATGTCACTTACACACATGAATTTCAAATAAATTGAAGAACTTAAATGTAAAAAAAAAAACTGTCAAACTTTCAGAAGAAAATATAGCAAAAAAAACTTTATAACATCGTGAGAGTGAGATTTTTCAAATAAGACTAAAAAACACAAACCAAAATAAGAAAGATGGAGGGTGTTCTATATTAAAATGTAAATCTTTGGAAGAACATATGATACCATAAATAAAGTAAAAGGGAAGCACATAGCCAACAAAGGATTGATTTCTGGAATGTTTAAGAACTCCTAAAATTAATTTTAAAAGTCAATCAAACAATACAAACAATGTAAAAATGTGTGAGGATAGGAACCAGCAATTTACAGAAAACACCAATGACAAATGTGAAAAATTCTCAAAATCGCTAGCAATCAGGGAAACACAAATTAAAACAATGAGGCACTGCTTCTCACTCTTCATATTTTAAGTATTTATGAGTTTGCAGTGAGGATGTGAGGAAATGAAAATTCTGATAAACTCTTGGAGGAAGTATAAGTTGATATAACCATTGTGAAAAGAATCTGCCAGTATCTAGTAAACATGCTTACACCAGAAGGCTCAGCTATTCCCATTGTAGATCTGCACCTTACAGAGGAGAAAAAAACACAATGTACAGGGACCCATGAATACAGATACTCTTTGCAGCACTTTTTATAATAGTGAAACCCTGGACACAACCAAGTTCAGGGAAATGGATAAGGAAAGGATAGAATATAGTTACAGTTAAGCATAGAAGTTCAAAAGAATGACTTAGACCTCTGTGTGTCAATGTGGATCCATCTCAAAGACATGACATCCATTTACTTTTCAAAATTATATGTGATATGATTTATGTAAATTTTAAATATTCAAAACCCTATGACACTGGTGGATACAGATTTTACATGTCAATTTTTTAAACATGAAAAGGATCTACACCAACTTCAGTTGGTAATTACCTCTGGGTTAGAAGGTGGAGGAGAAAAGAATGGAGTGCCCATTTCTCTAACTGCATCTGTAACATTCTTTCAACGAATACATCCAAATATGGCAAAATACTACTGTTTGTTAAATTTCGGTGGTAGATTAATGGATGTGTGTTCTGTCATTGTCTATCATTTTCTGTCTATTTTAAATAGTTCATAATTTTTTCAAAAAAGAAAAGATGTATCAGAGGCCACAAGATTGGAGTGAGGAGGCCAGTTAGGAATCCGTTGTAGGCACATGGGGAGGAGACAGACTGAGACGGTCTCAGGAGGCATGTGTGAAGTGACAGAGTTGAGGGCAATTTAGCAGGTAAGATTGAGACTGATGGCTGAATAGATAATGCGGGGAAGAGAGAGAGAGAGACCAAAATGCCATGTGAGTTTCAGCTAGGGAACTGGATGAACTACTGGTGTGGTAGCCATTGACTGAGTCGGGAAGGAGGAAGGAAGGGACTGACTTGGGCAAAATAATCAATTAAGTGAAGGGTATGTCTGTTTCAAGAGATCAGGCCAATAGACTAGACCTTGTCTAGTGATCAGAACCAAGACTTGGCAGTTCTTGGGATCTAGTTGGAACAATGCGTAGGGTGGATATATATTTGGGGCATCCCCTAAATATAAGGTCTTGGGCCGAGAGAGAAGAAGCCTAAAAATGTGACTGAGAAGAGACCTGAACGGTAAAAGGAGAACAGAGTATGGGGCCCTAAGAACCAAGAAAAATGGGGGTTTCCAAAATTGCACGTGGAAGTCAATGTCGTCTGGCACTCTGCCAGGTGAAATCAAGTCCCAAAATTTCCAGTGGATGTAACAAAACAGAGGTCACTGCTGCCCTGGGAGAAGGGACCAAATTGTGGAGGAGTCACTGCAGGGGCAGGAACCGCGTCAGCAAGTGTAGACGCTTACTCCAAAGGCCAACTGCCTGGGACCAGATCCCACAGTACTGTGTGCCTCTGGACACATTACCCAATTTCCCTCTGCTTTAATTAGCTGTCAACTCAGCCAGTATTAATGTATCCTATGGTTATTGTGAGGATTAAATAAACTAGTACTAGGTGAGTTAGCACATTTACTATGTATTGTCACTCTTCTGACAAGAATCACTCTATGCACAGCACAATTATTACGAAATAAGGTTGACATGGGGAAAGAGACAGAGTAGGAGTTAGAAGCAGCATGGGGCAAAGTGACGGTGGATGGCTGAAAGATGCTGAATATGTTTAGGAGTTGATGGAAAATCAGTAGGGAAGATTCGGAGAAGAAGTTGGAGTTGGAAATTCAGAGAAGAAGTTGATGGAGAGGGTTACCTGGGAAGCCTGGGGTTGGAGTCCTCCCTGTGGGAGGATCAGTCTCATGTTGGAGGCAGTTTACCTCTTCTACTAGGGCAGGAAGACACATGGGTGCAGGCAGAGATAAGCTCGCAGGTGGGCAGTCAGGGCGAAGAACAGGAGGTTCAGAGCATATCCTTCCTCTGACTGCTTCTAGTTTTTCAGTGACCCAGTATATGAGGTTGCTTATCCATTGTGAAGAAGAGATTGGACATCTGAAAGACATCAGATACCAAGGACACGGACACTTGGGAGAACAGGAGAGAGCCAAAGAGAGAGGCAGGTTTCTGGGCAGCGTGGGGAGCCCAGGGCGGGCTGGAGACCAGGAGTTAGGAGGCACCCAGCCCAGGCATCCAAGCATCCAAGCAAACGCTGGTCTCCTATGGTCTACCCAGAATTTTCTGCCATCTGGTAAGTGAGGAGATACAGGAGCCGACTAGACTCAGACGACCAGGTAGGTGCCAGGTGGTACCAAGAAGGTCAGCAGGGCCCGAACCCATAGCTGGCAGCCAGTGGCAGGAGGGACATGGCTGCTGGGCAGGTGAGCAAGACCTGGAACCGAGGCACAAGACCAGTGCACGGTCCTCTCAAGGCTGACTTGACTCAGTCTCAGAGCGATGAGCTGGGGAAGCTTAATGGTCTATCTTGCTGCAAGTCAGGGCTAACCCAAAAGTGCTCGTTTACCTGTCTTAGAATCTACCAGAGAGCTGGTTAAACATACAAATTTCCCCTCCTGGTGCTTAAAAATCCTAAATCAGTAGATTAAAGTTGGGAAACCTGCATTCAGACTCATACCAAAGTTTGAAAATCAGTACTCCAAGTACCGGGGCCAAGTTTCTCCTGCTGGTGGTTGTCCAAAGACTCAGCTGGGCAGAAGCTGGATCCCAGGCAGGGCTTGATAGATAGCACCCCACTCCAAAGTCCTGGAGGACTCAGGGGGCTGGTCGACCCACCGCATCCTCCAAGACATGAAGGGGTTAAGAAAAGTGCTGGGAACCTGCATACTTTTATTACATTATAGGGATGTTATTGCATTATAAATAATGCCACAGGATGCATTATTTATACATTTAATATCGGGCTTGCTTATAAGTCAGATCTCTTCACTTTTAGATAAATACTCTGTCTGCAACCCACCTCCAGCAGCCAGGCGCAGACAGGGTGGAGAGTGTGCTCTGGCTCGCGCAGACAGTGGAGGGAGGGCAGACACGTGTCAGAGACAGCAAAAGCCCTGTGATGGGAAGCAGATAATGTCTTTATGAAAACTAACAGATGGCTCTTTTGAAAGCCCTTTCAGTTCTCCTCTGTTCTGATAAGAGCGGGTAAGCAAGATGCACTCTCTGAAAGGAGCTTTATGGGTTTGTACTTATTGTCCTAAGAGCCCGAGAGTAGGAGACAGAGAGGCCAAGAGCAGCGGGCGGGGTGGGGGGGGACGAGGTGGGAAGGACGCCTGGCTCCCTGAGCCTGCTTGCTGCTAGCATGGGTCAGGGCACTGAGCTGGCTCTGTTAGCTCGATTGCAAAATCGAAGCAACGCCAGCTGCTCTTTCTCATTCGTTCGAATGTCTGTTCATGTTCCCCATGACAGCTTGCCACGTGCTCCATGCTGTCCTGTTGGAGCAAAGCGCTCACCTCTAACTCTGAGGCTTTCTCCCTAATTTTCTCTCCATCCCAGAAGCTCTTGTGTACTGGGATGGAGGAGCTAGTTTGGCAACAGTGTTCCCTTAAACTCTTCTGTCTTACACCTTCCAAAACGTAAAGTCATTACTTTGGAACTACACACACACATACACACACGGGTGTGTCAGTTGGTGGGATCCAGATGAGGTCTGCAGTGTAGTTGATAGTAACGTACCAGTGTCAGTTTCCTGGTTTCGACCCATTGCTGTACTATAGCTCTGCGAGACGATGCACGGGGAAAGATGCACAAGAACAGGGTCTGCCTCAAAGAGGCTCCCGTTTGGCATCGACCTTCGCCACAGATGTTTGGTGTCTCCCCAGCAGCCAGCACCGTGTCCAGCATGGAGCAGATGTACAGACAAGAAGGAGCGAGGAGGGCGCCTGGGTGGCTCAGTTGGTTAAGCGACTGCCTTCGGCTCAGGTCATGATCCTGGAGTCCCAGGATCGAGTCCCGCATCGGGCTCCCTGCTCAGCAGGGAGTCTGCTTCTCCCTCTGACCCTCCCCACTCTCATGTGCTCTCTCTCATTCTCTCTCTCTCAAATAAATAAATAAAATCTTTAAAAAAAAAAAGGAGCGAGGAAAAGAGAACAAGAGGAGAGAGAAAGAGAGATGGAAATAGGAAGGAAAGAAAAGACGGATGGACAGAAGGAAGGACGTAGTCAGTCATGGGAAGGGGGGAAGGAGATGAAAAGCCAAACTGTGTGCTACAGGACGAGTGGGCATCACAGGCTGGAAGATTCCAGCTCCACCGAGGCCCACATCTGAAATGGACAGGAGCAGGACGGGTGTGAAGGAAGCAGCCACCGTGGGATCGAGGGCGCCAGGCCTTGGGGATCTGGGCCACCAGAGCAAGTCTGAGAGGGTGGTCCAGAAGTGGGCCCCAGCAGGGGAGCCCTGGGGACGGGCCACCCTCAGTGACAACAGAAGCCCATTTCTGGTGGTATCTCCATTACAGAGCCATTCCAGTGACCTAGGCTGACCCCAGAGAACTTCAGAGACCAAGAAACTGACCTTGCTTGAATCCTGGTATGGGCTGAATTGTGTTTGCTCAAAACTCCTATGTCGAAATCCTCATCCCCAGTCCCTCAGAATGTGACCGTCTCTGGTGAGACGGTCTTTAAAGAGGTGATTCAGGATAAATGAGGTCATTAGTCCTAATCCCATACAACAGTGTCCTCATAAGAAGGGGAGATTAGGACAGATACACACAGAGGGAGGAGCACGTGAAGATACGAAGAGAGGGTGGCTATCTGCACCCAAGGAGAGAGACCCCAGAAGAAACCAACCCTGCCAACACCTTGATCTGGGACTTGCAGCCTCCAGAGCTATGAGAAAATGAGTTTCTGTCTTTGAAGCTCCCTGTTCTGTGGTACTTGGTTCTGGGAGCCCTAGCAGACGAAGCCAAATCCCAGTCAGTTGGCCAAGTGTACAGTTGAGAAGATCCCAGAGGAGGGGGTCTGAGAGCCGCAAAGCCTGGGCCCAAAGGAACAGTTAATGGAGAAGAAAGGATCCACGTGCATGAGCTTGCCGCTCCTCCAGCCTCCAAAAATGGGGCAAGGGGATTTGCAACGACATGGATGGAACTGGAGGGTTATTATGTTGAGTGAAATAAGTCAAACAGAGAAAGACATGTATCATATGATCTCACTGATATGAGGAATTCTTAATCACAGGAAACAAACTGAGGGTTGCTGGAGTGGGGGGTGGGGTGGGAGGGATGGGGTGACTGGGTGATAGACACTGGGGAGGGTATGTGCTCTGGTAAGCGCTGTGAATTGTGCAAGACTGTTGAACCTCAGGTCTGTACCTCTGAAACAAATAATGCAATATATGTTAAGAAAAAAAAAAAAAGAAGAAGAAGAAGAAGAAGGTAGCAGGAGGGGAAGAATGAAGGGGGGGAAATCGGAGGGGTAGACGAACCATGAGAGACAATGGACTCTGAAAAACAAACTGAGGGTTCTAGAGGGGAGGGGGGTGGGAGGATGGGTTAGCCTGGTGGTGGGTATTGAGGAGGGCACGTTCTGCATGGAGCACTGGGTGTTGTGCACAAACACTGAATCATGGAACACTTCATCTAAAACTAATGATGTAATGTATGGGGATTAACATAAGAATAAAAAAAATGGGGCAAGGGGAAGAAAGGAGGTGGTGTGGCATCAGGGATGGGAATCAATCAGGGACGCAATCAGACAGAGCGGCCTCGAGGCCTAGCTCTGCCACTGACCTGCTGTGTGACTTTAGACAAGTCACCTCACTGCATCTGTAACATGAAGGCAGTGATAATATCCATACGGGAGCATCATGAGGATTCAAGCAGCTTAATGAATAGAAATCTCTTAGCTCAGAGCTTAGTGAGTTCGTGGGTGGTGGTGGCGGTGCTATCACTTCATGCTGTTCTTTTGTTTTTCTGATGCTCAAGAGAAAAAGACAGAGCCAGAGAGCACTCGTTCAGATTTTTATAGAAAAATGAGCCCATGACCCCTGGGGCCACCACTACGGCCCACTTGGCCACTAGTTCTGTGACCCTGGTGACTCTCATGGCTTCTCTGAGTCCTACTGTCTTCATGTACGCATTAAGGCCAACAATGTGTGCCTCACCTGCCCCACTGGGGTGCTCCTGGGGAGGACGTCAGGTGCACTGGTTAGCACCCCCCACACACAAGGCAGCTGTCGCCACTGTGGTCAGCCCCAAACTCCACACCTGCAATGTGCATCGTAACCTAGGTGGAAGAGACAGAAAGTGCATCTCTCACTGACCTTCTGGCGAGGTGAGCCCAGGCCTTCCCTGCAAGTAGCAACACAGACTCTCCTCCAATTGCCCCAGCCCTGGGATCAGAGCCTTCCCTCAGCAAATCATGGCAATAAATATGGTCTGAAGCAACTCCAGCTCTTACAGCCTTAATAAATGGGTTGCCATAGTGGCAAATTCAGACGCAGAGAGCATCTTTTCAATAAAGGCTGAGAGGGTTATTAATAACGTTAATGTAGCGCCTCATGAAGTCACAGCCTCACAGAACAGGCCTCGCGCCCTCCTCCCCGGCCCATCTCTTCCAGGGCTGGCCAGCAAGTCTGCCTGGCTATGGCCACTGCTGGGTGTGACCTGGAAGAGGCAGAAACGCCAGGCTGGAGCAAGGGCGCTGGGGACAGAGCCAGCGGGACCCCCCGGCAGGAGTTCGCAAGGGAGAATCTCCCCCCCCATTCGACCATGCAGGGACCTTCCCAGCACCCACTTTCTACAGGTGCAGCCGCATATCGGAGAGGTTGAGAGGGCATTCTTTCAAGGTGAACAGCCCGGGGCTTGAACCCCAGCTGAGCTCTCCTCCATGCCCTCCGTGGCTGCATTACACACAAAGGACAAAGGCCCTGGCACTCCCCAGCAACTTACCCCAACTGCTCATCACAGCAGCTCACCAAGCACCTCCAGCCACCGGGAGGTCAGGGGCCCACTGTATCCCCAGCTGCACAAAAGTGTCTAGAATAGAGTAGATGCTCAGTAAGTCCCCTTAAATAAGTGTTAAGTCATTAGGCAGGTGACCATAAATAAGTCACTTAACCTGCTTGAGCCTCAGTTTATTCAACTTGTGAAGTTAGGAAAAATAATAGGCCCTCCATCCCCAGGTTGCTGAGGATGCTCCATGGAATGATGCATGTTAAGGGTGCAACGTAGAAGAAGTGTTCCATAAGTGGTAGCTGATATTATTTGCCATGTCTGGAACAACAGCCTGCCGAGTTCAGCTCTATAGCAGACTCTCTGCCTGCCTACAACTCAGGCTTCTCCTCTGTAAAATGGGGACACAGATCCTGAGAGCCAACATTAATTAAAATGGATGTGAACTTGCACACAGAAAGATTACTTCCCGGGGACATGCCCTCTAAATCCGGAATTGGCCAACCACTGCCCATGGACCAAATCCATGGGCTGACACTTTTTATAAATAAAGTTTTATTGAAATACACCCATGCTCATTTGCTTACATGGTGTCTACAGCTACTTTCACTTTACAGGGATTCAGTTGAGTAGTTGCAACAGATACTGTAGGGTCCTCCAAGCCTAAAATACTCATCACCTGGCCTTTTACAAAAAAATGGTGCTGACCTGCACTCCAAATGACAACGAAATCAAGAAAGACAAAAGCATGTTGTCTTTCTCTATCAACCTTGTGTTTGCGTAACTGGCTCTTGGCATCAAAGTGCAAGGGCTGTCATTTTTATCCATCAAGTTTTATTTTGGAAGACTAAAGCCGGCACTACCCCTTAAGGACAGCTTTGGAAGACCTGTCGTGATCACACATCAGACCCTATCCTGCCCATCTATGTCCATCCAGTGCAGGACAGCAAGGCCATCTCTGTCACTCATCTGGCCATTTATTTAGTTATTTGACCAACATTTGCTGACCACCTATTGTACTCTGGTGAATAAAACCAACTCTGACCGGAATTCTTAATCGCAGGAAACAAACTGAGGGTTGTTGGAGTGGGGGGTGGGGTGAGAGGGATGGGGTGACTGGGTGATAGACACTGGGGAGGGTATGTGCTCTGGTAAGCGCTGTGAATTGTGCAAGACTGTTGAATCTCAGATCTGTACCTCTGAAACAAATAATGCAATATATGTTAAGAAAAAAAAAAGAAGAAGAAGAAGAAGGTAGCGGGAGGGGAAGAATGAAGGGGGGGAAATCGGAGGGGTAGACGAACCATGAGAGACGATGGACTCTGAAAAACAAACAGGGTTCTAGAGGGGAGGGGGGTGGGAGGATGGGTTGGCCTGGTGATGGGTATTGAGGAGGGCACATTCTGCATGGAGCACTGGGTGTTATGCACAAACAATGAATCATGGAACACCTCATCTAAAACTAATGGTGTAATGTATGGGGATTAACATAAAAATAAAAAAATTAAAAAATTAAAAAACCAACTCTGACCAGTTAGGAGATGGTCCAGGATTCCAACCCAGAGTTTGTCATTTCTTTCCCCTCTATTACTTTGCCTCCCACTCGGACAATTATGATTCCATCTAACAGGAGGATCGCATCACTCACATTTCTCCACTCTCCCCTCCACTCTCAGACACAAATGTATGTTATGTATGTTATGGGATTACTCAGTGGAAGTGCCCACGACAGATGCAACTCCTGCCTTCACAGGGCTTGTCGTGCATGGCACATAATAGGTGCTCAACAAATATATATTGAGTGAACTTATTGCCCAGACATCCTGCTGGAATTTAGATTCACTTGGCCATGCTGTTTGCCTATCAAGGCAGCCCTGTGTGGCAGAAGGGTCTTTAGAAGCCACAAGAAGTCAAAGAAGTGGTCTAATCCCTATTATACACCAGCTCTGTGACCCCAGACCTCATTTAGTCTCACTGAACTTAAACTTCTTGCCTGTGTGCTATACCAACAATCCACACAGAAGCCACAGGGATTCCATGAGACTATGCTCAGAGAGTCCCCAGGACTGGGCCTGGCACTTAGAAAGTGCCAAGAGAACAGCCAGAGGTAATAATGGCTAATATTTATCAAATGCCTGGTCAGTGTTACCCACAGTTCTTGGCACCTCACAAAGCTCACAGCCAGCCCGTGAGGTAGGAACTGTGATTACCCCCGGGGTTACAACTGAGGACACTAGCAGAGAAAGACTGAGTAACGTACCCAAAGTCCCACAGCCACACAGCGAGAAGTCAGCCACTAAGGGTCCAATAAACCTTGGCTCGCTCCCTCTCCTCGTCCCCACAGCTGCTGAAGAAGAACACTCCCTTCAATGAACATGCTTATTGGTTCCAATGGTCCCTGCTTCTTCATGAGCCTTTCTTCCATAACCCGCTCTAGAACCTCACCAGACCACACAGACAGCTCCCTCTCAGCTCCAGTGGTTTTAAGCTGGGTTCTCCAGACCCTCAAGTCCTGCTCCGACGTCTGGGGATGCTGTGGGGCAAAAAGGAGGCAGCCAGATGCTCATTTCTATCTTCCCCCCGTGTCTCTCAGGAACCATGTGTCTTCACCTGCCAGAAAACCTATAGGATAGCAACTCCTTTCCTGAGTCTTCTGGGAAGACCACTGGCCTGGCCTTGGGCACATTTCTAGAATTTGCTCAGTAACTGGAATGTGATTTGTTGAGATCCAGAGTCATCTGAGTACATCTAAAGATGCCAACTTTCTCCTAGTGACCTCTGCCATCACGGACTTCAGCACCACTTAACTAGGCCACGGCGGCATGGAACAACCTCCCCATGACAGGGAAGGCCTAAGAGCCGATTCCGGAGCCTCCAATATTGTGTGACATTGGGCAAACTGTTTAATCTCACCATGCCTCAGTCTCCCCCCTCTGCAGGCAACAGCACCAACTTGAAAAAATGACTGATCATAGCAGAGACAGCACCTAGTGCAATGCCCAGTGCCCAGAGTAAGCCAGATAATAATTGCAATAACAACAGTATTGTACCTCCACTCAATGCCACACGCTATGCTAAGCTCTTCGCAGGCCACTTTCTTTTTTTTTTCTTGGTGGCCATCTTTCGGGGTAGTCACAACTCTGATCCTGCCGAAAACTGCAATGCGCCCAGATCACACAGCCAATAGGTCGCAAAGCCAGCATGCAAACCCAGGCCTCTCCTACTCTAGACGTGGAAGGCTAAGCCACCACTCTCCACCTCTTCCTGGACTGATACCCTCCCAGCGCCCATCCAAACCCACCCCCATGGGAGCCCAGCCTCCCTACGGCCCCCAGAACCCCTCCTGTCCAGCCTGGCACCCTTCAATCTCCTCCCTGCTCCCTGAGCTAATGCCCGAGAAGTGACCCACTCCTTGCAAGGCCCCCGCAAAGCCCTCTGCCTGACCCTCACATAATGAAGGGAATTAATACGGCCAAGCCTCCAGCCCAGCCGAGCGGCTTCCCAGCAGCCCTGGCCAGGCCTCTAATTGATTAGGCCATAAAGCCTGGGCACTAAATTGAAAGGAGCCACACTAATTCTCTTTTATGTTAAATTTCTGTCTTTCCCCTTTATCGAATCCCGCGCCCAATGTCCCCTTCCCTCCCCATCGCAGGCCTGCTGTGGGCCTGTTTTTTCCGTGCACAGATTAAGTACCTAATCAAAATCTTGTCTCCCCTAATGGCATAAAATTGAAAGATAGATATTGCACTTTACACAGCTGATTAAACACTCGAATGTGGCTAAATGCTTAAAGGGCTTGTTACATTAACTAACTCTGTCATCTGCCCACTGTCTTATAATTGCGTGCGCTCGAGCAGCTTCAGGGAAGGCACACAGCAGGACAGTCTTCCAGCCCCTCTCCAGGGGCCTCCTGTACCATGGCTGAGCCGAGGTTCAGGGAGTCAGAGCCCGGGAGTGGCCACAGGGCGCCCCTCTGGCTTTGGGCGGCAGTGACAGGGAGGTCGGCCGCCCCCTGCGTGCCCAGACAGCAAGCGCTCTCCCCTTCCACCGCTGCGACCCTTCCTCCCCCTCACTCCCCGCACCAGTGCCTGGCCTATTGCCTCTGAGAGTGTGAGCATCCTCCCAGACCCCTCTCAGAGTGCGTATGGCCAGCAGCGTCCTGACCATCTGCAAAGCCTCTCGAACCTTGATATCCCTCCCTCCATCACCCCAGGCACTCCAACCTGCCTGTCCCAAGGAAGCTTGATATCTATGACAGTGATATCTGGCAGGGGAAGGGGTGGAGCGTGAGGGGGCTGACACACACCAAGCTCCTGGATGCTCCTGACAGTGTCTCTGTCTTAAGTCAGCACAGACACCCTGGGATCTCAGCCACGTGGCTGGCAGGGTTCTCCAGAGAAACTCAGCTGATAGGAGATGATAGATGATAGATAGATAGATAGATAGATAGATAGATAGATAGATAGATAGATAGATAGATAGATAGATAGATGATAGATGATAGATAGATAATAGATAGATGATAGATAGATAGATAGATAATAGATAGATGATAGATGATAGATAGATAGATAGATGATAGAGAGATAATAGATAGATGATAGATGATAGAAGATAGATAGATAGATAGATGATTGATAGATAGATAGATAGATAAAAAATTGTCTTACACAATTAAGGAGGATCCCAAGTCCAAATCAGCAGTGTGGGCTGGAATGACCCAAGAGAGCCAGTGGTGTAGATGAAGTCAAAGGCTATCTGCTGGGGAATTCCCCCTTGATCACAGAAGCCAGTCGTTTTGTTCTATTCAGGCCTTCAACTGATTGGATGAGGCCCACCCATATTATGGAGAACATTCTGGTTTACCCAAAGTTCGCCTATTTAAATGTTTATCTCAATAAATAAATAAATAAATAAATAAATAAATAAATAAATAAATAAAT
>NW_023270374.1:30178656-30181324 GCF_011800145.1 Mirounga leonina | reverse complement strand
AATAAATAAATAAATAAATAAATAAATAAATAAATAAATAAATAAATAAATAAAATGTTTATCTCATCCAAAAACCCCTTCCAAGTTGACACATAAAATTAACCATCACACAGGGAGGTAAGACACACAGAGGAAACTGATCTACCTAAGTTCCCACAGCAGATGAGGGCAGCACTGGGTCTTGAACCCAGTGTCCTGACCCCCTTGGTTCTCAGCACTGTGGTTCATATCAGAGAATGAAAGAATGGCAGGCACAAGCTCACTGCTCACAGGAAGCAGCCTTTTCTGCCACAGCTTCCAGCCCAGGGAAAAGGCATGCTTCACAAAGGAGTAATCGAACATGGGGAATTTCCCAGCACAAGAGTTAAGGAAGAGCATAGACTTGAGTTGGATCTGACTGGCTCAACCCCAGCCATGGCTACTTGTCTTTGCAGAGACTTTGGCAAATTTTTTACTCTTTCCATGCTTCCATTTCTTCATAGTTAAAATAGGGACACCACCAGGGCTTTAACAAACATTTACTGAACACCATCTATATGCCAAGTTCCAAGCAAGGCATGGACATTTCATGGGGAAAATGCAGGCCATTCCTGTCTTCACAGAGCTTACAGTAGATATGAGAAGGCACAAATCATCGAACCAGTGCACAAATAAGAAAGTGACAAATTGTGATAAATGCAATGAGGACAAAAACTAACCCATGTATAACTAACAGTGACAGAACCCCTAAGGGCTCCACTATGAAATAATGGGGGGGGGGGTCCTGCAGGCAGGGTGACCAAGAGAGTTCCTCAAGGTGACACTAAGCTAAGGGCTGAAGGATCAGAAGCAGCCAGCCATGTGGACATCAGAAAAAGGAGTTGTGGCAAAGGGAGAGCAAGTCCAAGGATTCCAAGGCTGGATAGGGTGTCACTGACCAGCGTGACTACAGAGGGGGGCACTGGGAAAGCAGTTTCAGTCTTGCTTCTGTGGTCTCCCAGTGTGGACCCCCAGGCACTGGTCATCAATCAGAGCCTCGGCCTCCTCAACTGTAAAATAAGAAACACAACGACAGGGCCATAGGGAGGATCCAGTAGAAGGACGTCTGTCCCATGCCTGCCTTGGCAAGGACTGGGCCCCAAAGGCTCAGCACTGGGAAGGCCTTGAAGTTGTTCAAACCTGCTCCAGGTAAGGGAGGAAGGAAATCTTTATCCCTTCTTCTCTGTCTCTGTCTCTGTCTCTGTTCCTTGACCTCCACTTTTCTCTGCAGTCAGCTTTATCCTCCTCCTTCAGACTGGCTTCCTCCACTGTGTGTCTGCCCACCCACCTCCCACCTGCCATGCAATAATTCAAATAAATTAAGTTGTCAAGAGACTGACTCAGCCCCAACTGGACATGAACTTACAGCCCGAATGCCTGGCACCACCAACTCTTGTCTCTACATCTCCAAGTTAAATTCTTGAGAGGGGATCCAAGTGTCTTCTCAGCTGACAAGTGACAGGTCTTAGCAGGTGCCGCTCAGCCCAGGCAATATGGCCAGAAGGAAGAACGGAGCTGTGGGCACCATGGGCAGCCAGTGGGGGAGATCCTTCTGGCAGGGCTTGCAGCCATCTACAGCTTGAGTCAGAAAAGACGTTGGCCTTATGCTCCAAGAAGAGACACTCTAGTCTCACCGGATCACACCTCCCAGGCCATCCTCATCCTCCTGACAGCCTGACCAGATGCCAGTAAATTACAAGGATCTTCTCCCTTTTTAGAGTCAACCTGCTTGCAAGAGCTATGCTTGAACCAGACTCTTGATGGCTCTTAACCATGTACTCTCTATGGTCCTGTGGGAACCACAGCCCTCGGCCTACAGGAACTTCCTGTCTACGGAAGCTTCCTCCCTGTCTGTGGAAGCCTCCGCTCTGTCTGTAAGAACCTTCTCCCTGTCTGTGGACACCTCCTACCTATCTGAGGGAACCTCCTCCCTCTGTCTGTGGGAACCTCCTCCCTCTCTCTGTGGAAGCCTCCTCCCTAACTGCGGGAACCTACTTCCTATCTGTGGGAACCTCCTCCTTCTGTCAAAGGAAGCTTCCTCCCAGTCTGTGGAAACCTGCTGTCTGCCTGTGGGAGCCCCCTCCCCCTATCTGTGGGAACTTCTTCCCTCTGTCTGTGGAAACCTTCCATCCCCACCCTCTAGCAGCTCTTCCTCACCGCAGCCTCTGTGGAAAGCGTTCATCTCCCCAGTGGCCTCCTTTAAATAGCTCAACTGAAGGGATTATGGACTCCTCACTAAGTGCTTCACATTAAAGATTCATAGAGGCACAATATATATTTTAATAAGGCAGGTTGTACAATACAGAACTCAACTCTACACAAAGCACATGGCTGAGAACTGGGGCGAAGCGCCTCAGGGATCTGCGGGCACCACGGCTGGGTGCAGAGAACTGTGGTGGTTTGGGGACCTCTTCTCCACACGCCCTGGACTCCCCACACCGCACCCCCCGCCCACCCCCTGACTGAGGGGCCACCATGAAAGCCTCACACATGTGTGTAAACACACACTCAAATGCATGCGCCTGCTTACTGACACATTCATGAGCACACACGGAATTGCATGCATTTATGCATACCTACACATGCACACACTCATGCATACACATGCGCAGTCACACACGCGCACACTTACACACGCTCCCCCACACAG
>NW_023270374.1:30148806-30178646 GCF_011800145.1 Mirounga leonina | reverse complement strand
GCACACTTACACACGCTCCCCCCACACAGTAATGCACATGCACATTCACACACATGTGCACACCATAAGAGTGCATTTAGCCACACTCACCAGACTTACAAGAAAAAGAACGGTAATGACCATCAGTGGCAGGCCCTCCAGGCGCACTGGCAGCTTTATGTTCCTGAGAAAGGGTTCCTATATCCATGTCACACTGATGAAAAAGATCCACAAAACCCTGGCAAATTCACCTGCCCAAGGTCACACAGCCAACAGTGGCTGAGGCAGCATTTGAGCCCAGATCCATCCAACTCCAAATTCCAGGCTCTCAGCCACTGAAGGGACGGCCTCCTTACAGACAAACAGTCACACAGAACCACTTCAGATCCTTTCTGGAAAAGTGGGAGGGGATAAGGGAAGGGATAAATAAACCTGCATTTAGATATCCACAAAGTCCCAGTGACACCCTCACGTGGACATACACTCCCTGACCCACCTTGTTTCATGTAACTATGTATCATGCAATTAGCTCTACCCACTTGTACAGACCCAAGAACCCACACACTACACATACACACACACTCATACACACAGGAAGGGTGATCAACCTCCCCCATTTCCCAGGACTGAGGGGTTTCCTGGGACACGGACTTTCAGGGCTAAAACCAGGACGGCTCCAGGAAAACCAGCATGAGTTGGTCAGTCTACACACAGGCACATAACCAGACACTGTTGGGTACCACGCCCACACCCACAAGTGCTCGGCCACTCACGAAGCTCAGGTTTGCCAGGTATAGCAGGGTTTGAGGTTGGAGATAGGGAGAAGAGGGTCCTTAGTCCTCTACCTTCGATGTTTCAGGGCCGCCCTGAGTTCACCTACTTGGTTCATCTGTTCTGCCCAACTCCTGACCTGCCATGGCCCATCTTACCTCCCCCCAGGATCCAAGGAAGTTTGGCACGAATCAGGGTCATGGAGCCCATGCATTTTAAGGAAGCAGGAACCTTGCACCCCAGACTCACCCATCGTTGAGCTCAAGAGACAGGCTGAATCTCCCAGATCCCTGCCTGGTCCTGGAAAGCTGGGCCTCTGCCCATCACACTCTCAAAGGCACCCAAGTAGCCCATGCCCTTACCTCCATCCCTCACGCAGGGCCTGGAACCTACTCACTGTCCCTCCTCAACTCAGGAACCACAGACAGAAAAAGCAGATGGAACCCTCACTCTCCAGGACCTCCATGGAGCCTGGTTGATCTGAGCTTCACTCCTGGCACAGCCCCTGTTTGGCAGCAGGACTGGGGAAAGTTATTTACTCTCCAAAGCATCTTCAGCAGCAGTCCAAGCCTTGAGACTTTTGACTCGGGCAGCCCCTATCCAACGTATCAGGGATCCTCGTTGCTTCCTATTGCCCTTGGCCGCACCACCATCATCTGTCGCCTGGACTACAGCACTGGCCTCCGAACAGGCTTCCCACACAGTTTCTTCCCAACCACACAGCCAAGGAGCTTGTATTTGATGGCTTTATTGAAGAATAATTGACATACGATAAATAGCACATATTCATATTTAAAGTGTATAATTTGTTAAGTTTTGACACATGTGCTTATTTGCAATCCATTGATCTTTCTTGGTAAAGTCTCTATTCAAATCTTTTGCTAATTTTCTGTTGGGTGTTTGTTTCCTTCATGTAGAGTTTTGAGAGTTCTTTATATATTCTGGATACTAGTCCCTTAGCAGATATATAATTTGCAAAGCTTTTCTTTCCATTTGCAGCTTGTCTTTTCATTCTCTTGACAGTGTCTTTTGAAGAGGAAATATTTTAAATTTTGCATTCGTTCTTTTATGTATCATGCTTTTGGTGTCTTAGCTAAGAAACATTTGCCTAACCCAAGATCACAAATACCTTTTCCTGTTTCTTCTAGAAGTTTTATAGTTTCATGTTTTACAATTAGATCCATGATCCACTTTAATAAAAATTTTGTATATGGTAGAAGGTATGAATCAGTATTTATTTATTTATTTGCATGTGGATATCCAAATGCTCTAGCAGCATTTATTAAAAAGACTATCCTTTCTCCATTAAATTATCTACACTTTTGTCAAAAATCAGTTGTCCATATATGCATGAGTCTACATCAGGACTCTTTAATTCTGTTACCTTTATGTATTTATCTTCCTTGATGCCAACACTTACTAGCTTATAATTACTGTAGCTTTAAAATACATCTTAAAATTTGGTAGTGTAAACCCTCAAATATTGTTCTTCCTTTCAAGGTTATTTTGGCTACACTAGATCCTTAACATTTCCATATGAATTTTAAAATCAGTGTGTCCATTTTGATCAGAATTGTGTTAAATTTATAGATCACATGGGCAAAAATTGACTTCTTAACAATATTGAGACCTCTGACCCATGAATAAGGTCTATCATTTAATTTAGATTTTTCTTTTATTTCTCTTAGCAATATTTTATAGTTCAGTGCATAGATCTTTCACACTGTCTATCAGATTTATCCATAAGTATTTCATAGTTTTTATTCTGTTGTAGATGCTATTGTCATGTTAATTTCAACTTACAATTATTCATTGTTAATATATACAAATACAACTGATTTTATATGTTGATTTTTATATCAATATATAAACCATCATCACACATCCCCAGGTTTTATATCTTGTATCCTGCAACCTTACTAAACTCAATTGTTAGCTCTCATAGTGTTTTTATAGATTCTATGGGATTTTCTATATAAACAACATGTCATCTATGAATAAAGATAATTTTACTCCCTCCTTTCCAATTCAGATACCTTTGATTCCATCTTGCCAAATTGCATTGTCCAGAACCCTCAGTACAATGTGGAGTAGACTTTAATGACAGCACACATTTTGGCATCTTGGGGAAACATCCAACTCTCTTGGGCTTCTACTATGGACAATTTGTTAGGTGATGGATGAATGAATGAGTTGGGTGTGGCTAGGTTGTCCCTGGGAATCTTCCTAAATTTTCTGGCGGAGTTTATGCAGAACTGGTATTATTTCCTCCTTAAATGCTTGATTAAATTCACCAGTGAAGCCATCTGGGCCTGGAGTCTTTGTGGAAAAACTTTTAACTACAAATACAATGTCTTTAATAGATATAGGGCTATTCAAATTTCATTGAGTTTTCTCTATTGTTTTACTGTTTTTTAATTTCATTGATTTTCACTCTGAACTTTACTATTTCCTTTCATCTGCTTATTTTGGATTAAAATTGCTCTTTTTTTCTAGTTTCTTAAGGTGGAAACTGAGGCCAATGATTTGAGATAGTTTATTCTTTTCTAATATAGATACTTTGTACTATATCTCCCTAAGTACTACTTTAGCTTACTGCACAAATTTACATACATTGTTTTAATTTTCACTTTGTTAAAAATACTTTCTTACTTCCTTCTTTGACCCATGGTTTATTTAGAAGTGTGGTATTTAGTTTCCAAATATTTGAGGATTTTCCAGAGATCTTTCTGTTATGGGTTTCTAATCTAATTCCACTGTGGTCAGAGAAGATCTTATGTACGATTTGAATCCTTTTAAATTTATCAAAACTTTATAACCATTTGATGGCCCGAATATAGTCTATCTTGGTAAATGTTCCAGGTACACTTGAAAAGAATGTGATCTCTGCTATTGCTGGAGGGAGTATTCTACAAATAAATGTCAATGGGTTCAAAATGGTTGATAGTGTTAAAAATGGTAGCATTTCATACAAATTTTAGGATTCTTTGTTCTAGCACTTTGAAAAGTATCATTGGAATTTTGATCAGGATGACATTGAAGGTACAGAATGCTCTGGGTAGCATAGACATTTTAACAATGTTTATTCTTCCGATCCATGAGCATGGAATGTTTCTCCATCTTTTTGTGTCTTCTTCAATTTCTTTCATGAGTGTTCTGTAGTTCCTAGAGTATAGATTCTTTACCTCTTTGGTTAGGTTTATTCCGAGGTATCTTATGGTTTTTGGTGCTATTGTAAATGGAATCGTTTCTCTAATTTCTCTTTCTACAGTTGCATTGTTAGTGTATAAGAAAGCAACTGATTTCTGTGCATTGATTTTTATCCTGCCACATCACTGAATTGCTGTATGAGTTCTAGTAATTTGGGAGTGGAGTCTTATGGGTTTTCCACATAAAGTATCATGTCATCTGTGAAAAGAGAGAGTTTGATTTCTTCTTTGACAATTTGAATACCTTTTATTTCTTTTTGTTGTCTGATTGCTGTTGCTAGGACTTCTAGTACTATGTTGAACAATAGTGGCGAGAGTGGGCATCCTTGACGTGTTCCTGATCTTAAGGGAAAGGCTCTCAGCTTTTCCCCATTGAGGATGATATTCACTGTGGGTTTTTCATAGATGGATTTTATGAACTTGAGGAATGTTCCCTCTATCCCTCTACTCTGAAGAGTTTTAATCAGGAAAGGATGCTGTATTTTTTCAAATGCTTTTTCTGCATCAATTGAGAGGACCATATGGTCCTTCTCTCTCCTCTTATTAATGTGTTCTATCACATGGATTCAATTGTGAATGTTGAACCACTCTTGCATCCTGGGGATAAATCCCACTTGGTCATGGTGGATGATCCTTTTAATGTATTGGACAGCCACATGCAGAAGAATGAAACTCGACCATTCTCTAACACCCTACACAAAGATAAACTCAAAATGGATGAAAGACCTCAATGTGAGACAGGAATCCATCAAAATCCTAGAGGAAAACATAGGCAGTAACCTCTTTGACATCGGCCACAGCAACTTCTTTCAAGATACATCTCCAAAGGCTAGTGAAACAAAAGCAAAAATGAACTTTTGGGACTTCATCAAGATAAAAAGCTTCTGCACAGCAAAGGAAACAGTCAACAAAACAAAGAGGCAACCCACAGAATGGGAGAAGATATTTGCAGATGACACTACAGATAAAGGGTTGGTATCCAAGATCTATAAAGAACTTCTCAAACTCAACACCCAAAAAACAAATAATTAAGTCAAAAAATGGGCAGAAGACATGAGCAGACACTTCTCCAAAGAAGACATACAAATGGCTAATGGACACATGAAAAAATGTTCATCATCATTAACCATCAGGGAAATTCAAATCAAAACCACATTGAGATACCACCTTACACCAGTTAGAATGGAAAAAATTGACAAGGCAAGAAACAGCAAATGTTGGAGAAGTTGTGGAGAAAGGGGAACCCTCTTACACTGTTGGTGGGAATGCAAGTTGGTACAGTCACTTTGGAAAACAGTGCGGAGCTGCCTAAAAAAATTAAAATAGAGCTACCCCTGGTAAGCGCTGTGAATTGTGCAAGACTGTTGAATCTCAGATCTGTACCTCTGAAACAAATAATGCAATATATGTTAAGAAAAAAAAAAGAAGAAGAAGAAGAAGGTAGCGGGAGGGGAAGAATGAAGCGGGGGAAATCGGAGGGGTAGACGAACCATGAGAGATGATGGACTCTGAAGGGCAGGCAGGGTTCTAGAGGGGAGGGGGGGTGGGAGGACGGGTTAGCCTGGTGGTGGGTATTGAGGAGGGCATGTTCTGCATGGAGCACTGGGTGTTATGCACAAACAATGAATCATGGAACACTTCATCTAGAACTAATGTTGTAATGTATGGGGATTAACATAAGAATAAAAAAAAAAAAAAAAAAAGAATCCCAGAAAGAGAGGACAGAAAAAGTAAAATAGAGCTACCCTATGACCCAGCAATTGCACTCCGGGGTATTTACCCTAAAGACACAGATGTAGTGAAAAGAAGGGCCACATGCACCCCAATGTTCATAGCAGCAATGTCCACAATAACCAAACTGTGGAAAGAGCCGAGATGCCCTTCAACAGATGAATGGATAAAGAAGATGTGGTTCATATATACAATGGGATATTACTCAGCCATCAGAAAGGATGAATACCCAACTTTTACATCAACATGGATGGGACTAGAGAAGATTATGCTAAGTGAAATAAGTTAAGCAGAGAAAGTCAATTATCATATGGTTTCACTTATTTGTGGAACATAAGGAATAGCATGGAGGACATGAGGGGAAGGAAGGGAAAAATGAAGGGGGGGTATCGGAGGGAGAGATGAACCATGAGAGACTATGGACTCTGAGAAACAATCTGAGGGTTTTAGAGGGGAGGGGGGTGGGGGGATGGGTTAGCCCGGTGATGGGTATTAAGGAGGGCACGTACTGCATGGAGCATTGGGTGTTACACGAAAACAATGAATCGTGGATCACTACATCAAGAACTAATGACGTATTATATGGTGACTAACATAATAAAATAAATTTTTTTAAAAAATGGTAGAATCCCAGAAGAGGAAGATCCTGAGTCCCAGAGTCAAAGACAAAGTCCAGGAACTCCATCATTGGACTTTATATAAATGAGAAATAAACCTGTAGTCCACTGCACCCCTGAGATCGGGATTTTACTTGTCACTGCTACAGAGCCTGCTCATGCAGGCTTTCTCTCCTGAAGGGCGTTATTCTCACACCTCTTGCTCCAGTGGAAAACACAAAGAAATATGGGAGGGGAAAAAGTGTCTTTTCCCATTGGAATACTACAAAATTAGCTGTAGCCAGAATTACGTATTAAAACATCCTTCTCCTCTTGTCACACAATCTTGTCTCTCATCCTTGTTTTTATACAAAATTTATCAACAATTTGTTCGTGATAATGACGATGTTGGGTCCAACATTTTGCCCAGGGAGAAGTTTGTGAGGGGGGCATCCTGCTACCTCGAATCCTTCAGAGACGTCTTGTTAATGCCTATGAGCTGTCCCCTTCCACTCTCCTCTAAGAGCCTGTCTCAGAGCAAGCTTCTACTATGCCCATTTGCCAGACAATGGGTGAATGAACAGCTGCGTGAATGAATCAGATGTGGCTAGGTTGTCCATGGGAATCTTCCTAAATACAAGTAGACTAGAAAACGTCCCAGTCAATCCTTGGGAAACAGGGTAGAATTTTCCATACCAGACCTATCTAAAGTTCAAGAAAGAACTAGAAACTCCCTTGTGCCCAGGAAGTCAAGGCTAAGCAGTAGCGATGTTTAGGGAGCCAGAGCAGAATATTTGCACCGAATCAGGACTTCAGCCTCGGTTATGAAACAAATCAAACTGTTCAAACCCCTGTTGGTCCCCAGGACGAGGGTATGGGATTCCCCAACTGACTGGTCTTTTCCCAGCTGCATGTAAATGGGGTCATCCTCAGACTAACGTCCAAAGCTGTGATAGGTGAGGTACATTTTAGAGACCTCCCAACCTTTACATTCAAGAATCATCTCCAGGGGCGCCTGGGTGGCTCAGTTGGTTAAGCGACTGCCTTCGGCTCAGGTCATGATCCTGGGAGTCCCGGGATCGAGTCCCGCATCGGGCTCCCTGCTCGGCAGGGAGTCTGCTTCTCCCTCTGACCCTCCTCCCTCTCATTCTCTCTGTCTCAAATAAATAAATAAAATCTTTAAAAAAAAAAAAAGAATCATCTCCAAAAGATGGTTCCTGCCCAACCCTCAGCCATGAGGGCCTCCATGGAAATCCCTGGGGCAAAAACCCATCTCCTGTAATATGGCAGACTAAGTATTGGAATGAGCCTCCCTGCTAACCACTAAAAATACTAAGTCAAATATATTTTACAAATCTTTCTAAAACCATGATGGGAATTATGAGACCAAAATCTAAGGGAAGGTGTAGAAGTCCAGTGAACTCCATGAGAAGAAGCTTTTGCCCTGAGGGTATTTGCCAAACCTGGACCATTAAGTTTCCAGTTTCACAGCCTCATGGAATGTGAGAGACAAAAGACAAAACCCGAAGCTTCCTTGCGGTTGTGAGTCTGTGAGGAGAACTTCCTCCATCACATTGATGCTTCAAAGTGCCTACACTGCGTAGACTGTCCATGAAAGGGCAAATACCAACCCCCTACAGCCCCCAGAGGACCTGAATGAAAAGTCACTGGACACTGAGCAGAGCAAGATTGGTTAGAGTCCTAAAACAGTGGTACCACAAGCCAGCCCTCCAGTGACCTTGCAGCTCAAAGTAAAGCTCCCACTGGTCCAAAAAAAAAAAAACCATAAGCCATAAATTTAGTGCACGGTGACCCCACATAGCCCCTCAAGATGTGGCCAAATCATACACAACTATTCTCTGGAGTGATGTGCCTACAGTCTAGGCCACAAATATTCTCCCAAAATAATTTCCCAACAGGAGCCCTAGGACAACACTTGGACTCCCCACATGTGAGGCCAGAAGCTCCAACTAACACCAAATCATGTGGGATGTGTCCCTCCTTCCCCTCAGAGCCAGGTCAGGCCAAGACTGCAGTGCATCTTTGTTGGATCCATGAAGAAGAGGTTTGATAGACATTTATAGAGCCAGCAAGACTGGGGGAAGATGATTAAAACCACCCAAGATAGCACCATTCTGAATCTCCCTCAAGTATTTCAGAAGGCACCAATTACTTAAATGCAATTGATATGCTGATTACAAATCGTTCCTATTTATTGATTAAAATAATAAGCAAATCTTGGTTGGCCTGATTCCAGTTACTATATATAGTCAAAGGTAAGAAAACTACATCCATGAAAAGATCATCAATAATTATGTTTCTTCACTAAGTCAGACTTTTTGATGCAGATCTGCCCTATGCACGTGTGTCCTAGAAGGTGGACCCCTGTTTACACCATTCCCAGCACACGCTTTTCCTTGTTTCACTCTCCCTTTAGGAAAATCCCTTAGGTTTGCTTTTAAGCAAAACTTAAGGTGAGAATTTGGGTACAAGTTATTTATTTGAGAGGTGATTTCAAAAAATACTGTGAGGGTTGAGAAAGAGGCAGAGAGGGAGAAAAGCCAAAGAAGGGTAAGTTAATGAACAACAGAAATGGGACTCAGTCCCACTGGGGCTCCTTAGAGAGACTGCTGAAAGCACAACTCAGAGTTGTCCTACTAGGGGGCAGAGCTGGGATATTTATCCACCAACTCCCACACCACTCCCCGTTGACTGAGGGCTGCTCCTGGGACATTAACTCCCCCACACTTCTGACCAGCCCCATTTGTAGGCTAAGTCACTCCCTCAGGCAGGGCACATCCTCCAGCAGAAACAGGAAGCTGGAGAAGACCAAGGGGGTACAGGCAGGGCACCAATCACATCTACACAAAACTCACCCACTAGAGTAAATGGTCTACCACTATTAGCCCAGCTGGGTATAACATCAGCCAGAGAGGAAACCTGATGTGTGCCAGTCACTCAGTCATTCATTTACCGGCCCAACCAGAAATTACTGTGTAACCACCAGTCCCCAGGAACTCGGCCAGGCACTGGTTGTGGAGTAGACCCTGGACAAGCATGGCCTCTGGACTCAAGTTCCTTACAATCCAGTGGATGCTCCTCAAACTCCCTCACCTCTATTTCATGCATCTGAGACCAGATGGCATCATGGTTAAGACCCTGGGCCCTGCAATCAAGGAGACCATGGTTCTGAGTGACCTTGGGTAATTCACTAACTCCATGGAGACATGTTCTGTTTATCTGTAAAATAGAGATACAGGAACTGTTTCGGGAAGACCGAAGACAACAACTCACATGAAACAGTTAGCACAACACCTGGCACTCGGAACCAGATCTGCTGAAGAGAAGGAGGAAGAGGAGAAAGATCCAGTACCTATCTCTGAGGGGCTCAGAGGCTAAAAGGAGACATGAGCCCACTGGCAGATAATCATAAAGGAATACAGACATGCACTGATCCAGGTGCTATTGCTATGTATGAACTATTTTATTATGCTCATGGCTTCTGTGGGTCGGGAATTCAGACAGGAGCTCAACTGGGATGATAGAAGGATGGGAGTGACTCCGTGGCCAGGGTAGGAATCACCTAGAGCATGGGTTGGCAAACTACAGTCCGAGAGCCCAATCTGGCCACTCCCCGCCGTTTCTGGACGGTGTAGAGCTGTTTCTGAAGGACACAACACAGCTAGGTAGCCACAGCAGGAACAGTGTGGCCTGCCAAACCAAAACTCTTTACTCTCTGGCCCTTGACAGGAAAGCTTTGCCGACCCCCTCGTTTGCAGGCACGTCCTCCTCATGAGTGGCTGTTGATGCCGACTGTCCGTTTGGACCCCACCGGGCTGTCAACTGGAACAAGACGGTGACTTCTCCACGTGGCCTCTCACCTGGAGCTGATCCGGGTTCCCTCTCAGCAAGGTGGCTGCGTCCCAACAGTGAGCATCCCAAGATACCAAGGTGGAGGCGGCCCGGCCTTTTTATGACCCAGCAGCCTCAGCAACCACACAGCATCACTCCACACTAGCCTATTGGCCAAGACCATCACAGAAGCCCACCTGGGTTCGAGAAGAGGGGACAGAGACCCCACCACTCGCTGGGGAGAGTGACAAAGTCACTTTGTAAAGGGGCATGTGGGATGGAAAATATTGTTGCCACCCTTTTTCAAAAATATGATATTCTCTACACTCGGGCTTTAAAAAAAATGGCTCGAAGCAGAAAGGAGGATGCTTCTCAGGAAGGCTGCCTGGAAGAAGTGAAGCTTAAGCTAAGTTAAGAGCACAAATAAGCATCAGCGCGGTGACACTTTTCCTTTGGTGATATTGAGACCTTCTCTGTAGTGGCACAGATCTGGGTTATCTGCCTTTGGGAGCATGCCCCAAATATGGGCAGGGGAGAGGGCATGGGGGTGGAGGGGGTCTCCAGTTCTAGGCAGCAAAGAAAAATGGACTGGGGCAGATCCAACACTATGGACTTAGACTGGCAGGGGCTGGGAAGAACAGAGCTGAAATACATATATGGCAAAATCATTATCATCATAACAAGAATAACAACTAATATCTGTTGAGCCCCTAGTATGGAGTGAGCACTGTTCTAAGTACATGATTTAATGCCCCCCCCCCCCCTCCCCCCCCCCCCCCCCCCCCCCCCGCCAAATCCTGTAGGGATTTGTTTTGGTTTCCTTTCCTTTTGTTTGTTTGTTTGTTTGTTTGTTTGTTTTTGGTTTTATTTAATATTGGATGACTTTTTTTTTAAGACATTTGTTTCAAGACAAACATATTTCAGGTGAGGTCTGACTCCAGCCCTTTCTGCACCTTGGGACAGGGGGCCTCCTGCTAACAGGAATCTGGGAACAGGCCGCCAGTGCCGTGGCATATTTCCCTCACGGCCATTAGACACAGCTCACAAAGCCAGGCACGGCCAGAGATATAAAGAGTGTTGTTTTTCACGCCTGGAGAACTAAAGTGCTTGACTTACAGGCTAAGTTTCCCTTGTAGCAACTCTTCTGAAATACAGCCCAGCCTATTAGCCGGGAGCACATCCACGGAGCTACCTGAACCAGGGAAACCCTCCTTTTCCAGCTACGGAGAACAGAGCTGGGTGGAGTAAAGGGCGGAGTTAAGCCCAGGCAGCCCGAGATGGACACCCCAGCCAGGCCCTCGGGACGCTGAATGCCAGTTCGTCGCCCTCTCTCTACAGCCTTACCTGCAAGGCCCGGCTTGAGCCAGCCAACCCTGGGCAGGCAGGGCCACTTGTCTCCACCTCTGTGGCCGTAGACTATGGGCTACCTGGCCCTGTCCCCTCCCTTCTTCAAGGAGGGGGACCCTGTGGGCAGGAGCCAGACCAACATCAGGAGCTCCTTCTCTGTGAGTCTCCGTGCCTGCACTGGGCCAGGCGGGGCCCACGCTCCGTCACTGCTGGGTGGATGGGCAGATGAAAGACTATGACAGTCACCTGCTCTTATGCTGCTAAGTTTATTCTCCAAGCTCCGGCCTCAGACATCGAAAGCTCGGGCAGCCTTTGCTACGTGTGGTGCCCGGGACTGCCCTTTGTTCTGGGGAAGCTGTGCCACTCAGTTCAGTAGAAAAAAGACCTTGGAAAATCTGACTCTGTGTTCCTGTCAGTGCAGCTGCCCATCAGCAGAGGCCCATCGGCAGCTGGATCCCTGCCCACACTCTGCACTGGGGACCCAGAATTCTCTGCCCAGGTGAGTCACGGGCAAGCGGGTCATGGGCATGAAGAGCACAGCAGAATCCAGCTCAGCATCCAGGATGCAGACCTCTTAGCCTACTCAGCCATATAATCACAGTGAAGCTTTTCTGAGAACCAAGTCTGATGTGGGGGAGATTCGATCCAAGATAACGTTGTGGATGTCTCTTCTGAAAGTCTCTTTTAGGAGAGATGTCAAGCATGTCCTCCTTGCCCATTCCCCACACTTAGAAAACAGGCTCTGTGCCCAGGCCTGGCATCGCTGATTGGACCAGGTGTTCCAGGCTGGACCAATCCTCATCGCCCCTCAGGATCATGGGAACCACGCCACAGAGCTGGTCGCTGCAGAACCCCATAACCTTTCCTCTATGGCAGTTATCTCTGTCATGATACACATACTTCTGTGATTATTTGATAAATGAATGAATCACTGATTTCATAAATGAATGAATGGTTGAACTGCAAGGTCAGGTAAGAGCTGAGGCTAGTACCAGCCCTGAGAGTGGAGAAAGAATCCATGGGGTGCCGTCGATCAGAAGCCTTGCAAAGGAAGCTTGTCTCTAGGGGGTAATGGAGCAGATGGGCAAGACGCCCATCTGTGGTTCCTGCAGGTGGGCTCTGCCAGAGTTCTTGGGTGCCTCCAGAAAACCCTCTTGCTGGGCTGGTTTGAGTTGGCTTCTGTTCCCTGCACCTGGCTATCTCCTAAATTTCTACAGGATAGACGTCTCTCTGCAAAGCAAGATGGAGAGAGACACAACCTTCTCTCTGGAAGACCCAGGGGCCTCCAGTGAGTACACCAAGGCTGAATCTACAGTGGCCCAACATCCAGGAGAAAAATGTAAATACAGCCCCCAGCCAATTGATTGGCCTTTAAATCCACTGATGTCAAACCTCCTGGGGACTGAGCGAACAGTTTGCTTTGCAACCAGACTGAGGGGTGAAGCAAAGACGGTCTGGCTTTCGCAGTGTGGTCACGCGTGCCCCAGTTCTCTAGGACGAGAGGGAAACACCTCTCTCTCCCAGGCAAGCCTGAGGGCTGGGTGGAGTGATGGTACCAGAGGCTGCCCCGTGGATCTCATTAGCTAGTGTACCTGGTGACAGGTGACAGCTCGCGCTCCTCGGGAGAAATCCAGGGTGCATCCTTCCTTGCTGCAACAAGCCATCCAAACCAGCTCCATCCTTGCACCACCTTGCCACTCCGGGACGGGGCCGCCGACAAGTGAGGGAGGAAGACATTCACACTCATGTTTGCAAACTGTCACCTTTATAAAACAGGTGGCATTTTTCTATTACAATTAAAAACACTTATGTCAAGTTTGCTTTTAATTAAATCCTGTGCCTTCGACTCACTAAAGAGCAGCAAAGAGTGGCCTGTGATGGTGCCAGAGGAAAATGAAAAAATCCAGAAGGTTCTGAGAAGACCAAAACCCCTCTGAGAACTGTTGATTCTAGTTGGAGTCAGATTTTAAAATTCTGTGGTCTTCACTCAGGAAGGCAGGTGGGAATATGAGGAGTGTGGCAATCACTGTGGTTACCTACCCCATTCTTCTTTCCGACCAACAAAACTCCAACTTTGTTCAAGTATCAGGTGGAGATTCTTTGACCCCAGGATATCATTCCATGCTAACCAATATGACACAGGGGAATCTGCTGGGGAAAGTTTTCTCTGTTCTTATGAAAAAGAGGCACTTAAAGAGAAACTGTCTGTTTCCCTACTGACCTCTGCCTCCTGCCTGCAAACATGGTGTAAGGATGTAAGGATTGGAGCTGTGGCAGCTATTTTGTGACCATGAGGGAAAAGTCAATAGATTCATAGGGAGACCAGCCCAGAGACATGATATTGTTGAGCTGCTGAGCCAGTACCTGCATCTTCATACCTCTAAACATACAATGTGAGAAAAGTGTATCCTTGCTTAGTTATATTTCCTGTTACCTGACACTGAAACTTTCTTAATTGATATAAGGTATGAATCAAGCAGCTAAGTTTACATAGAAAAGTAGCATTAACTTCATGCCTGCTTTCAGTTGCACTAAGAATAGAATACAAACCCCCTTCCTGATCTGCTTGCTTCATTCCTTGTCACTCTTCTCCCTTGCTGTATTCCAGCCACACCAGCATCCTTTCGTTTCCTCCAATACTGCATCCTTGCTCTTGCCTTAGGACCTTTGCTCATGCTGTTCTGCTCAACCTTTGAAGTGCTTCATCCTCCACTTTGTGCCTGTCTCTCTGCATCCTTTCATCGTTTGGGTCCCCAATCAATACTCCCTTCTAGAAGCTTTCCTGATAATCCAATCTGCAATAACCCCAACTTCCCTCTGGTACGTTACCCTCTAAGACTACATTTGTTGACTTCTTATTTCCACTCTCCCCCCAGTGAAGTCTAAGATCCGCAATGACAGCAGCCCTGGAGGCCTTGTTCACGATCGGATCTCCCATGTTTAACACAGGCCTGACCCACTGCAGCTCCTCCCATTTTTAAATCAATAAATGGACATTCTGGTCACTGTGCTAGTCCCTCCATATATTAGCACATGGCACTCCATCCATTGGTCCACGAGGTGAGAATGTTTCTTCCCGTTTCACAGATGACAAAACCAAGGCTCACAGACTTTATGAAATTTATCCAAGTTTCCACAGCCAGTAAGGGATGGGCCATGGTTCAAACACAAGTCTCCTGGCCCTACAGACTCTCCTCCACATTGCATTTATCTGGCTGAGTTCTGTCCATTTTTTCAGAAGATAATTGGGCGGACACTTCCAAACTTGGCATTGAGGAATCTTGGTTTATTAACAATTTCATCGACAGGTAGTATGATACAAATCTTGCACAAGGTGCTCAGGTCAGCACACATCCCTCAGCAGCTCGGGACCAGGATGCCAGAGGGTTCAAAACACAGAGGGGTCCCGCAAAGGAAATCCACAGCACCTGGAGCTAACACACCCCCCGAAAGCTCCACGTGGCCAGGAGGCCAGCAGTCACCGCGGGGAGAATTCCAACCTCCATAATAATTTGGAACTTTGTTCCCTTTCCTCTATGTGTGTCTAATGCTATATTAAAATAAGATTCAAAATTTTGCACAGTCCAAATGTAAAATCGGTCATTTTCTAGAACCTGAACTCTTGGGACATTGTGGCTCAGAGTCAGCTGTGACTGTGGAGTGTGGTATTGGAGGCCAATCAGTGAGGCAGGGTGTAGACAATAAAATCGAAGAAGCAAATGCTAGGCAAAAGGAAAAGAGGATGGAAACAACATTTATTAAGTATCGAATATGTGCTACGCTCCAGGCAATAGCATTTGGTAAGCATTAGCACATTTAATTTATGCAGCAATACGTCAAGAGAACAAGTAGTGATCAAGACTCTTTCAAAAATGCCTAAATCTACTTGACCATCTGCTGCTGCTGAAGACCCTGATTGGGCCTTCCTTTAGAGAATGAGGCTGGAGCAAGGCCTCTCTAACAGCTCTACTCTGGGCCCCAGGGATCTCTGACCTGCCCTGAAGATGGAGAAGCAGAACAAGTTAGTCTGGACTTGACAGATGCCAGTCCCCACCACTGATTCCACAGTGCAAAGCCGCCATGAACTGCTGTGTAGGTTTCACACTGCACAAATCCAGGGAGTACCAGAGCCATCCCTGGCGTGAATGGCACCCCCAGTGCTACACAGGGTAAACCTGCCCAACCATACATGACATTCCTGTGCAGCAGAATCTCTGAGTTATTTTGCTGGGGGTGGGGGGGAAGCTAATACAGATTTCTGGGCCCCACCCTTGGATACTGGGATTCCATTGTTTTTCGGTGAGGCCTGGGAATCTATTCTATAAATACTCCAGGTGATTATGATGCAGGTCGTCTACAGACCACCCAATAAGAAACCCTCCACTGAAAAATGGCCATGATTTTGGGGCTTGTATAGTAAATTTCAACAGGAAGCTGGTATCCCTGACCATTCCTTTCTCCAAAAAAAAAAAAAAAATGGAGAATGGAAAACATTCTCAGGAATGTAGAGCCCTAGTGAGCTGGCTTCCAGAGCAATGTGCTTCTATTACATCCTGGCAAAAGGTGAAGCTAAATTTTGGACCCTGCAAATATGAGTCAAAAGTTTCCTGAGTATGAAAGGAGCTATTGTCCGGGGTAGGGGAAGACGGCCTTCACTTCGGGAGAAACCCTGGCTTTGGCACAATCCCTATAGAGTGATTCCTTGGCGGTGGGGGGGGGGGGGGACCATTAAGTAGGGAACCCCACCACCACACCCCTGAGGAGACATGACTTTTGTCTACAATCACCACGATTAACTGCCCTCTGCCTCCTCTCCTCTCTCGTAAATATGCTTCCATTCAACCTGCTGGAGGATTTTTTTTTTCCTCCTTCCCACAGATATATATCCTTGACTTTCTAATGGAAGCCAAGTGGAACTAAGGATCTCTTCTGCGGTTGTTTTGCTTAATGCATCCTTATCCACACAGGGGGAGAAAGTGCCTTAGTCCGTTTATCCATACTGGAAGGAGGGGACAAATGCCAGGGGATTCTCTCTAAGTTTCACATCTCTGGACCCTGCACAACTGATATTTCACCAGAGTTCCCGGGGAATGAAACTGACCTAGCCTCAGTTCTCCAACCACACGATGGCCCTCAGTCTCACCCCAGTCGGCCCTTGTGCATGGCCGACTGGTTACCCACCTGTCCCTTTTGCCAGAGCACAAACTCCTTCCAGGTAGAGCCCGTGCCTGAGTGGGCGCCCAGGAGATGTGCGTTGAAGGCAAGCATGCCACGTGCAATTTAACGCGACTTTTTAGTGATGTGGCGATGCGATAGGGTCTTATTAATTCATATGAATTCCGGAAGAGCTAAATTAATGAGAAATGGGGGTAATTTGAAAGAACAATAGCTTATTACTCTGAATATCATGCAGAAAATCAAATTAGCCCAAGAGAATTGTTGTAGAGAGGCCTTGCCTTCTGCATTAATGAATAAGTAAGAACGTGTCGAAAAACAGCGCCTCACTTCCTAAAGAGTAGCTTCCCTGGACTGCTGCATCTGGAAAGCTGAGAGGCTAAGAGCCAGGGCCCGGAGTCAGGTGATCCTGGGCTTTATTTTTACTGCACCCCTTACCTGCCAGCTTACTTAAACTCTCTAAGCTGCCTCAGTTTACTTGTCTGTTAAATGGGAGTAATGGTAATACCTTCCTCCCGGGTCTGCTATGAGACAAGACCAAGTACAATGTACTTGGCACATTGTAAGTGCTCAGTAAATGTCACCTGCCAATTTCATAATTATTTAATCTGCGGAGGAAGCGGTTTCCTCTATCTGAAGACAGTGTTGGCACTGCACTGGGCATGTCCTGAACGATAGAGGAAAACAAAACCTCGTGAGGTCCTCAGGCATCGAGGACCCTCCATATGGAGGTCTCAACTCCAGCTGTCTTCTGATGAGCTCCCCAGCGAGGGGAGCAGGCATGCAAAGTGACAGCCAGCAGAACAGCACCCTAGCCTCCCTGGCCCCACCTTCCAATCACTAATACCCTTCAGGATTCCAGGAGATCAGCCCCCTCCCTCCCTGTAGTGCCCTCAGAGGTGAAAACCAAAATATTCCCGTTGGTTTCCCCCAAACACCGGCTGCCAATACGCAGGAACTCCAGCAAGCCAGGCTCCGAGTGATGGAAACCAAGACACCCCTCCCCGCCCCCGCCTCCCTGGCCAGCACATTTTAAAGACACAAAACCAATCAATAGGGAGCATTCAGAGAGTTGCTGCCAGTAGCTAGAAGAGAATAGATACTGAGAAAGTCATAACGATGATAAATCCAGGATCTGCTCCTCTCTGACTAATGTAGGCACTAAAACACGCCATGAATATCCTGCTTTGAAACGTGTCACGCTTCTGAGGGACCAATCAATCTCTGGCTCTCGGTGGACCACATTAAAATAAATTTGTCACTGTGAGTTTATGAAATATTGATGGTGTTTTTTAGTCAGGGTGTTAGGAGGTGGAAAGGTGTATCAGAAGAGGGAGCAGGGAGTGGGAGAGTTGCTTTAATGAATTATCTCCAGGCTCAGAAGGGGAGCATCTGCAGACGCTGGAGGAAGAGGGAGCATGGAGGAAAGTACATTGGCATGGAGAGCAAAAAAGCTTCCAGAAGGAGGAAGCCCAGAGCTGTCGTGTCTAAAGGGCACGACAGAGAACAACGCTAATGAATCGGTAGCCTTGGGAGGGGTTGGTTGAAGAAGAGGGTTTTCTCCTAAAAGAAGGATTTGCATATGTAAATCCACGTCTTGGAGAGACATAACACATTAACATATTACAGGTTCTGAGAAATCCTGCAGTAAAGAAGCTCCTTTGATTTTGTGGAAGCTAGCATTTCCCAAACTTACCTGATCTGGTAAGCCCAGCGTCTTGCTGAACGCCAGGGTCCTGTGGAAACCAGGACAGAAATGCGGGCCTAAATCTCTGCCTCGCTGATGTCCAAGCACATCAGCACCCGTATCAGCAGAGTGCTGGCGAGCAGGCCCCATCCCAGACAGCTGAATCCGCATCTGCATGTAACAAGATCTGGGTGATTCATGCAGAGTCGAGTATGGAAAGGCCTGGTTTGAGTGGCTCCCCAGAGAGAGACCATGTAGCGCAAGCTGAGATATGCCCGGTAACGCAGGGCTGGCTTCTGCGTCACCCTGGAGTGGCCTGCCCTGGAGAACCCGGGGACTGTCTGGCCTCATCCAGCTTTGGGGCTGCTTGTCAGCTAAGCCTTCCTCGTGGCAGCATACACTCAGCAGGCATTTTTAAAATCAGATGTGCGGTGACCGCTCTTGAAACAAGTACAAAAGATGGAAACCCAGGGGTCTTTTTTGCATTTGCAAAGCCAGAAGCCAGGAGTACCTCCACCAGCACCAGAAGAGCTGAGCTGAGGTCACCAGCCTGCCCCACCCACTCAGCAGGCTCGGACGTGTCCCTTGGCCTCCAAGGACAGCTGGTGTCCGCATGTGGAAGCCGGAATGGAGGAAGGACGGGAGCCCAGGGAGAGCACTTTTGTAGCGTGGTATGTGAGGAGCTCACACCCCGGAGGGGCACATCCCAGTTCCAATGCTTAAGCAGCTTTGTGACCTTGGCCAGTGACTCCACCCCTCTGAGCCCCAAGACGCTGGCTGTCTCCTTCACCGTTGTACCCCCAGCACTCAGCACTTGTTTAAAACATAGACTTGCTGGGCGCCTGGGTGGCTCAGTTGGTTAAGCGACTGCCTTCGGCTCAGGTCATGATCCTGGAGTCCTGGGATCGAGTCCCACATCGGGCTCCCTGCTCAGCAGGAAGTCTGCTTCTCCCTCTGACCCTCCCCCCTCTCATGCCCTCTCTATCTCATTCTCTCTCACAAATAAATAAATAAAATTTTAAAAAATAAATAAATAAATAAATAAAACATAGACTTGCTGAAAGCATGTTGGATGGTCGAATGAAAATACCATCCAAACTGTGTAGTGGGGACCGTCCTTGTGCCTACCTTTCCAAGGTCATTGAGGGAATTCATGAAATGGGGCCAGGAAGATGCGAGGCACATAGTGGACCCTCAAAATGGGTCTCAGCTTGACTTACCTATTGGCTGGTCCCAGTGTAGACAACTGAGGGAGGTTCTCCCTTCCTGCTCATGTTTTGGCAGCTCAGGCAGTCAGTCTGGCTCTGGCCTTTGTTAATTACCGATCAGTTCTCTGGTTGATTGAGGAGGCAGAGCAGGATTCTACTCCCGCTGGAGGCTTCTGAACTTCTTTGTTCCTCAGAATTGCCCTCCCCCTACCCAGAAGGGAATTGGTGGTCAGGAGCCATGTCACACTCTGCAGACCAGCTCTCAAGGCTTCATCCACTGACCCTCAAGAACGGCCCGCTTCCCTGGAGAGTCAGCATGAGAAAGCATCTTGTTCTTTTCCTTAAACAGCTAAAATAGTGTAAATAAAACACCAGCCCCTGGCACCCACAAGGATGGCCCTCTTCCTTCCTCCACTTACATACCTCATGGCCAGGACAGGCTGCTGGACTTCCTGTCCTCCTCTGGTATCTGAGCACACCCTGCTTCAGTCCATTCTTCCCTCAGATCCCTCAGTTAACTCTCAGTTTTCTCTTCTGTAAAATGGGGAGAATGAATCCTTCCTAACACAGCTGTGATAAGGACTAAATGAAATAATGCATGCAACTGATTATTGATTAATGCTTTATTGATATTGACCAGTGGATGATGATGCCTCAGATGAACCAAGCACTCAAGAAGTTATATTAATCATGCAGTTGCTGCTATTAAGGATTCTTTTTGACATCAGCACATGGTACAGAAGATGCTCCACAAAACTGACTGAATGAAGGAAGGACGTGACACACCAAGAGAAAATAGATGATGCTGTTTGAGAAGTAGAAATAACAATGATTTAGTGATTAATGTATGCCTGGTGATGGGCCAAAATCTTTTACAGACGTTATTTCATGGAAGTGTTAAAAATAGCCCAATGAGACGGGTACTGTTAGGATCCCCATTTCACAGATAAAGAAACTGAGGCACAGAGAGGTTAAGTAACTCACCTAAAGCCACACAGCTAATAAATGGAAGAGCTGGGATTCAAACCTAGGTCTTTCTGACATCAGAGACTGAACTTTGGGTCACAAAATTATATCACACAGTGCTTTACAACCACTAAAACCGCATCTAATCAGTCTCCCGTAGAAGACTAAAATCTGCACCTCCAAGACTCAGCTTAACTAGAAAAACAAAAGGAAAACCAAGTGCCCTGAGATTGCTCCACATTCCACCAGGCACCCCACAAACTGATGGTCAGTCCCCCAGATGCTGATGTGAAGGAAAGAAATAATCACAAGGAGAGGTCCTTTTGTGTGCTTTTTATATTGTGTTGGCTGTGAGACTTGGGGCAAGTGAATAAATCTCTAAATCTCCATGTCCCTGTGTGGCTTACAGAGTCATGGCAGGAGTTAAAGTAAGCAGTTCAATAAAGCAGCCACAATTCCTGCGTGCATCCCCAATGCCAGGCGAAATGGCGGGTTCCTCGGATCCAAAGAGCTGCCGGTGAACTCAGATCAGTAGAGGCAGGTGTTACTGTAACAACACAGAGGATGGAGCAACCAACTCTATACTGGGGAGGGGCAGTCAGAGAAAGGCCACAGAGTTCCTATCTAAGTGGGCTCTTGAAGGATGAATAGGAGTTCTCCAGATGGACGGGGAAGAAACAGCATTTCCAGGGAAGACTGTAAACAGGAAAGGGCTTTGTAAATTGTGACACGTGACTGTGTTTGCCCCAGTATCTGACCAACACCGTGTCATGAAGAAATCAATCTAGCCAGTGCATCCAGGTGTAGAAGCCCTCCGCTGTCACACAAGTGTGACCCTCAGCCCCACTGTGAGGTTCATTTCCACAGTCTTGTTGCTAGAGTGATGGGATTTCTGACATGGTCCATCTGGGCCGCCAGGCAGGCGGATGACGCTGGATGGTTAAGCAGCAGACAGTCTCCATCAGTTAAGTGACTGTTATTATACCAGCACACCAAGTAAATGACTAGCTGACTGTTTGACTTTTCAACCAGCACGTGATGACACTACAGAGGTTGCAGATCGATTTAGCCCCCTCTGGGCTTGAAACCTTTGGAAGGCTTCCTCCGTGAAGTTTCCCTCTGAGCCATGAACGTGAGCAAAAGCAAAGAAGTATCCAAGTGTCCTTGATTATCTGTTGCTCATGTGCCTGACACCCCAACACAACATTTGGTAAAGCCAGAGGGAGGTCCAAGAGGCCAAAGTAGAATATAAATCATTGAAACTTAGCCCCCCTCAGGCAGGTACATGGAAGAAGCAAGTCAAGGAAAAAGTGGGAGAAAAATGTCAATATCTACAGGACACAAAGAACCTCTATGACCAACTTACCCACTGCGGTAGATTGTGTTATTCTTCACCCTATTTACTGCCCTCCCTAAAGGAGAATTATATGTCCCCATCCCACCTGGGTTGGACATGGCCGTGTGACCTGTACTACCCACCCCTACAAGGAGATTAACTAACCCTGCCTCACTGAAATCGAGAGTGGCCATTTGAGTTCCCTTGGCCAATGAAATGCAGGCAGGAGTAACCAGTGTCACTTCTGATTAGAAAGTGAGGAGCCAAAAAATTAACAAGTCAGGAAATGACAGATGTTGGCGGGGATGCGGAGAAAGGGGAACCCTCCTACTCTGTTGGTGGGAATGCAAGCTGGTGCAGCCACTCTGGAAAACAGTATGGAGGTTCCTCAAAAAGTTGAAAATAGAGCTACCACATGATCCAGCAATTGCACTACTGGGTATTTACCCCAAAGATACAAAAGTAGGGATCCAAAAGGGTACGTGCACCCCGATGTTTATAGCAGCAATGTCCACAATAGCCAAACTGTGGAAAGAGCCAAGATGTCCATCGACAGATGAATGGATAAAGAAGATGTGGTATATATACACAATGGAATATTATGCAGCCATCAAAAGGAATGAGATCTTGCCATTTGCAATGACGTGGATGGAACTGGAGGGTATTATGTTGAGTGAAATAAGTCAAACAGAGAAAGACATGTATCATATGATCTCACTGATATCAGGAATTCTTAATTGCAGGAAACAAACTGAGGGTTGCTGGAGTAGGGGGTGGGGTGGGAGGGATGGGGTGACTGGGTGATAGACACTGGGGAGGGTATGTGCTCTGGTAAGCGCTGTGAATTGTGCAAGACTGTTGAATCTCAGATCTGTACCTCTGAAACAAATAATGCAATATATGTTAAGAAAAAAAAAAGAAGAAGAAGAAGGTAGCGGGAGGGGAAGACTGAAGCGGGGGAAATTGGAGGGGTAGACGAACCATGAGAGACGATGGACTCTGAAAAACAAACTGAGGGTTCTAGAGGGGAGGGGGGTGAGAGGATGGGTTAGCCTGGTGGTGGGTATTGAGGAGGGCACATTCTGCATGGAGCACTGGGTGTTATGCACAAACAATGAATCATGGAACACTTCATCTAAAACTAATGATGTAATGTATGGGGATTAACATAAGAATAAAAAAACAAAATAAAATAAAAAGGTGAAAAAAAAAAAAAGAAAGTGAGGAGCCAGTTCATCATGTACCATGGCTTTCCTTTCTCTCTGGCACAGACTGACAATGTCCCATTGTCCCATGGAGGCTTCATCATCAGCCTGGATCCCAAAGTGCAGGTGTGTGGGAGAGAGCCAGATTCGACATGAAGTGTACATGCAGCGTGAACAAGAAATGTTTGCTATTTTAAGCCACTGAGATTTGGGGATTATTTGTTACCAAGTGTAACTTAGACTGAACTGCTTATTACATCCACCCAGCACCACGGAATAGAAGAAAGAGAATGGCAGAGAATGACTGACTGCAGGCACTTTTAACATATGGTGATGCCACCAACTAGTAAAGAAACAAGGTCCAAAGAACTTCCAGAAACTTCCAGCAGCAATTCCTCTGCTCTTAAAGCAGAGGTCCTCCATCAAGGCCTAATCTGCACCTCCTCTCCCCACCCCCAGGACATATGGCAACTTCTAGAAGGATATGGGGCTGTCGTGACTTGGATGATGCTACTAAGAGTCTAGTGAGTAGAGCCCATGGATGCTGCTGAACATCCTACAATGCACAGGACTCCTACCACCACAAAGAGTTATCCATCCCCAAATGTCAATAGTGCTGAGGCTGAGAAACCCTGCCTTAGAGAGAAACCAGGAAGGGGGAAAGGAGAAGTGAGCTATATATCACGTTTAACAACAAAAGCATGTAACATCTACATACCATTATTGAATTTACAAAGTGTTTGCTCATACATTCTCTCATTTCACCTTTACGCTTGTCCTGAAGCATAGGGCCCATTAGCTTATCACGTCAACACAGTAACAGGAACCCAAGCACACAAGCTTACCTGAGGGCACATTTACAAAGAAGATCAGAATTCTCACCCAGTTTTTCAGCCCCATTTCCCTACCATGTTTCATTAAACCACGGCCGTTTATAATATCATATCCTAATCGCTTCTCAGTCTTTTGACTAAGATCAAGTATACAATGTCATATCCTCCAGGATGTAGATCAATATTCAGTCACTCATTTGGGGGCAGTGTCTAAAGACAGATCTATCTGGTTAATTTCTAAATCTTCTAATCCCTTTGAACACGGGAATCAGCAGAACAGACATATTGCTTAGTGCATTTGTTTTGATAAGCATAGCTTTGTTTTAATTATTTATGATAATACCAAGTGCAGACTAGTCGATGACCCTGGTATATCTTGTCAAAGTAACAATGCCCTGGAGAAGTCTCTAAGCCACTGACCTCTTAAATCTTTGTTGAGAAGTGGAGCAAAACCATGGTGGGGATTCTTGGTGGAAAATCATCTATTGCCCGACCAATTAGCCAAACCACAATGCGAAATGCTCTCTGCTGGAGCATTCCGGTGATGCAAGAGGCTTCTTCTTGCATGGTCTCATCAGCAAAGCCTGGGCAAGGAAAAGCCAGAGGCCTGTGGACTGTGGGAAAACCCACCATCCAAAAATACTATGCAGGTCAAACAGTTCCTCACTGACAAAAATATGTCATGCAGTTCCCATCAAGGCCCCTTAGCTCACATGTATAAAGAACAAAACTAGACACTATTCCCATTAGTCTTCCAGGCTCACCCATTGCCAGGGCTCAGGCAATCTTTCCAAGTCTATCCGAAGACTTCCACCTACGAATCCTGTCAATTAGCCCCAGCCTGAATACAGGTAAGAGGCATGTGAAAAGATAACAATAACAATGGAAATCAATAAGTATTCTTATATTCCTATAGGGCTACAAATAATTGTTCGTCAATATAATTATCTATTCCATTCTGCAGGGATTGTTATGATTATCACTGCATTTGGAAGCTGCCTTTATGGCAATGTATTAATCTGGTAGAAATTAAAGAATTGAGTGAGTATGGAAAATAGTATAAAGGCTCTTCAAGAAATTAAAAATAGAACTACCATATGATCCAGCTATCTCACTTCTGGGTATATATACAAGGGAAACAAAATCATTATTTTGAAGAGATATCTGCACCCCTGTTCATTGCAGCACTATGCACAAGAACCAAGATAGGGAAACACCCCAAGTGTCTGTCGATGGATGAATGGGTAAAGAAGATGTGATACACACACACACACACACACACACACAATGGATGGAATATTATTCAACCTTAAAAAAAAAGGAAATCCCGTTACTTGAGACAACATGGATGAAACTGGAGGGCATCATGCTAAGTGCAACATGCCAAACAGAGAAAGTCTAATATTGCATGGTATCTCTTGTATGTGGAATCTAGAAAACATAAGTAAAAAAATCTAACTCATAGAAACAAGGAGTAGAACAGTGGTTGCCAGGGGCTGGAAAGTGGAGGAAATTGGGAGAGGTTGGTAAAAAGGTACAAATTTCCAGTGATAAGATGAATAAGGTCTGAGGACCAACCTAGTGCATAACATGGTGACCAGAGCTAATAATACTGGAAAAAAAGAAAGAAAGAATTGAGTGAGAAGGCACAGAATAGTGTGTGACTCCAGGAATATGTGTGAATGTAACATTTTTAATTACCCATTTCTGACCTTGATTTCTGAGTGATTTTGGTATAAGGTAATAAAACGGGACAAGGTGGAGTAGGCAGAGCCCACTGGAACTGAAAGACTGATAAGATATTGGGGTCTTTTGTCAATTTTCTGTAAGAGTATTTAGGCAGCCACCCACAGAGACGAATCCACCGACCCGCAGAGGTGCTCCCCCTTGAGCAGAGGCTCCTGGTGCCCCGCCCACTTGCCCTCGCCCTCATGACCCACCTGGGGCAGCAGGTGGAGGGATTTCCGCTGGCACGCCCCCCTGCAGTGCCTGTTCCTACACCTCTAAATTCTCCAAAAGAAACGGGGTTTGGAAGTCAGCACATAAATGTCCCAGCCTCCCACCCTGGGAAGATATTAAAGTGCATACCATCTCTCAGGGGTCCCCAGCAGGATTAAGCCCCAGCTATAATCATATACTAATTAGCATGCCATTCTGGGGGACTTTTCTTCCTTCTCTGTCCTGCTTTCCCTACTTTCTCCCCTGTGCTTTCCGGGATCACCTCCCAGATAAAGGAGCCCGCACCCAAGTCCTTGTCTCCAGAAGACATGAACTGAGACCGTACCCTCCAATAAAATAGGAGCTAGGACTCTGACCCTCCTTGAGGTTCAAGTATATAGAAACATGTACAACAGACAAGGGTGAACAGGAATAGAGCCAGATGACAGGGAGGACCCTGTGTCAGAGAGTGAATGCTGCAAGGCTGAGACACTGGATCAAGGGGACCAATGCAACCTTGATGGTCTAAAGGTTGGGGACAGCTTGGTTCCATGTAGATGGATGAGTCTGGTTCCAGCTCTTTCCTCAACCAGTGCCACACCTGCCCAGTGTTCATTACTCCTTTCTAGCTTCCTCTGAGGAAACTGTCTGTCCTCCTTGTGTTGCATTATTGGTTGTAGGGACATTAGAGGTGACCACTTCCCATGTGGGAGGTCAAAAAGAAATGATCCTCCTTCTTCTGGCCACTATCTAAGCAGGACCAGGGACAGGCAAGCAGCCTGTGGTTAGAAGCCAGATGCCCTCCCTGAGGACTTGAGTCTTGAGAGAAGAAGGGAGAGGTGGGAGGAAATGGCTAGAGCGCATGCATGGCTGCAGAGGATGGGGGCTCCTGGCCAGACCAGTCTTGCCACAAGATCACTGCTGGGCTTCCTGATTCAGATATCTACAGGGCTCGTGTCTGCCCTGGTCCGCCGCCTCTAACAATCCTGAGGTCCCAAACATCCAACTGATTTCCTTTTGCTTGAATTTAGCCAGTGGATTTCTGTTATTTACAACCTGGGACCTTCACTGATGTTTGCAATGCAGGAGCCCCTTGGGTGGGAAACAGATGGGGGGGCTAAAAAAGTTCTAAATCTAAGAGCTATGAAATATATTTGGAACCCGGGCAGTTTTGCAATGACATACCCATCGAATGAGCATAAATCAGGGGGAGGAAGTGTTCTTTGTCCCTCTTGCCTCCTGGAATCATGATTACCTGGGCAATTAAAGAGAATGCACCACAAAGGCAGTATGAACAGAAAGCTTCAACAGAGTCCTCAGATTACAAAGTCCCAGTGCCACCATCCAAAGCACTTGGGGCTCACAGAGTCAGGAAGGTCCTTCCCCTCACTCCACAGAGTGACAATAGCATCAGGGCTTGGCGAAAGAACCCAGGATTAGAATATGCCTATCAAACAGCTACCCTTGGGCGTGCCGCTGTGGACGGCACCCTCAGAGAGACAGGATGCTCTAAAGTCAGGGTGTGGCTTTGTCATCTCAGTTTTGCTGGCAAAGAGAGTGGCTACGGGACTGATTGATGAACATGTGGAAGCTTCTCTAGAAACCCCCCAAGCCCTCTGGGAAAGAGGAGCATAGAAGAAGCCTTCCCACAATGAAGCAGGTGGGATCTGGAGGGCCCCCAGGTCCTTACTGTGTTGCGCCCAGGAGACCAGCAAAGGCAGGATCTGCCTGGGTCAATCCAAAGGCAGAGCTCTTGAGCAAACTACCTTACCCCTCTGAGCTTCACTCAGCTAATCTACAAATTATTTCACTCTCTCCTTCATTAGGCAGTTGCGAGGCCTAACGGAAATAACGTATATGTTATGCTAAGCCGTTACGTCCTATTATATACATTTGTGCTGCCCGTGCAAATTCTGTGTACGACCATGATAGACGTGCCTGGCACATGCATTATTAGAACTTCATCTCATGAGGAATTCTTAATTGTAGGAAACAAACTGAGGGTTGCTGGAGTGGGGGGGGTGGGAGGGATGGGGTGACTGGGTGATAGACACTGGGGAGGGTATGTGCTCTGGTAAGCGCTGTGAATTGTGCAAGACTGTTGAATCTCAGGTCTGTACCTCTGAAACAAATAATGCAATATATGTTAAGAAAAAAAAAAAAAAGAAGAAGAAGAAGAAGAAGGTAGCGGGAGGGGAAGAATGAAGCGGGGGAAATCGGAGGGGTAGACGAACCATGAGAGACGATGGACTCTGAAAAACAAACAGGGTTCTAGAGGGGAGGGGGGTGGGAGGATGGGTTAGCCTGGTGGTGGGTATTGAGGAGGGCACATTCTGCATGGAGCACTGGGTGTTATGCACAAACAATGAATCATGGAACACTACATCTAAAACTAATGATGTAATGTATGGGGGTTAACATAAGAATAAAAAAAAAAAGAACTTCATCTCAAATGTGTACTGAACTAAGGAACTAAGTCTGAAACAGGTTAAAGACTTACATGTAAAGGAGGAAACTCTAAGGGAAGGGGTGTGGGGGATGGGCTAACTAGGGGATGGGGATTAGGGAGGGCACTTGCGGTGATAAGCACCGGCTGATGTATGGAAGTGTTGAATCACTGTATTGTACACCTGAGACTAATAGAACACTCTCTGTTAACTAACGGGAATTCAAATAAAAACTTAAAATGTTTAGGCTAAATAAATAACGGAGGAAACTCTAAGTTCAAAAGGTCACTGTTGAGAATGTCACGACATGCCACCCCAAGATCACCGGGCTGAGCCAGATGCCTGGGTGAGCAGGACAGCAAGCCATCCTCCATGGATGTGCCATTGTCCTCCTTCCCAAAGTTGTGGACTCGTTCAAAGAAAATGCTCTCTCCCACTAAAGAAGGCCTGATTTTCCACTCAAGTTAGGTAACTCTGTGCCAAACCCACCAATATGCCCTAAATTCAATCTGCAAGAGAAAACTGAAATCAATATTTTACTGATCACAGAATTCACTATGGCTTAAGGCAAAACAATAAAGCTGTAAAAAATTGATAGACCTAACTCTAGAAATTTAAAAATTAACAACAAATTGAAAAAAATATTTCCAACATATGTGATAAAGAGTTAATATCATTAAGGTTTTCTTAAGAGTTGGATCACCCCCTAGCAGTAAGAAGACCAATGCGGAGATAGGGAAACCCACGGTCCAAGGACAGAGAGAGAAAGTTCACATACAAAGAACCATAAATGGCAAATAAAGAAGATTTAAAAGGCACAGCCCACGCATAATCAAAGAAATGCAAATTAAGACAGCAATGTGATTTCACTGGTAATCTATTACATTCGCAAAGATTAGGAAAATCCAACACTGGTGACACGAGTGAGCGAGACACTCATATACCTCAGGTGGGAGTATAAATCAGTTCAAATTCCTGAAGCGCAGTGTGGCAATATGTATCAAAGATGCTGACATTATTCATACCCACTTAAGGATTTCATCCTAAGGAAAGAACTGGAAATGTGAACAAATATTTATTTACAAAAATGCTCACCATACAATTACTTATGGCGGCAAACAAATGGATGCACCTGACAGTAAACAACGGGGGAGTGAGTAAATAGCATATGGTTCATCCGCACTGTAGAGTATTAAGAAGCCATTAAAGAACACACGGAACCTCTGAAACAAATAATGCAATATATGTTAAGAAAAAAAAAAGAAGAAGGTAGCAGGAGGGGAAGAATGAAGCGGGGGAAACCGGAGGGGTAGACAAACCATGAGAGACGATGGACTCTGAAAAACAAACTGAGGGTTCTAGAGGGGAGGGGGGTGAGAGGATGGGTTAGCCTGGTGATGGGTATTGAGGAGGGCACATTCTGCATGGAGCACTGGGTTTTATGCACAAACAATGAATCATGGAACACTTCATCTAAAACTAATGATGTAATGTATGGGGATTAACATAAGAAAAAGAAAGAAAGAAAGAAAGAAAGAAAGAAAGAAAGAAAGAAAGAAA